>NW_015418249.1:0-1540 GCF_001527695.2 Protobothrops mucrosquamatus | reverse complement strand
GTGCCATCTGCTAAGGCAAAAGGAACTCATAGCCTAGTTATAGGCCTTATAGGGAAGCTTTGGCAGTGTGCTCCTTGCAACATGTTATCATCACAATCTATTTTTAAGCTTTGAATATCTCAGGAGATAAAGCAACAAAAATAGCTAAGAAATGCAGATTGTATTTCAAAGAGAAATATGTATATTCAAGGAGAATGCACTTTGCATAAAATGAATTATTTTTGCAAATAAGAAATGCTTGCTAATACAATTGCTGGTAGATTCCCCCCAAAATATGGCCCTGGACATTATACACATTTTATGTATAATGGAGGCAATGGATTGACAGAAAGTATAAGTATCCTGCTTTACATTCCATTATTTATTTTTATTTATATCCCACATTTTTTTTATAAACAACTTAAGGCAGCAAACATATCTAATGCTCTTTCTTCCTCCTGTTTTCCCCAGAACAACAACCCTGTGAGGTGAGTTGGCTGAGGGTGAGTGACTGGCCCAAGGTCACTCAGCTGGCTTTCATGCCTAAGGAGGAACTAGAACTCAGAGCCTCTCAGTTTTTAGCCTAGTGCCTTCACCACTAAACTAAGCTGGCTCTCTCATTAGATATACATTTATAGGCCCAATGCAGATGGATAGGTTTATAGATCTAAAATCAACACAGTTGTTTAAGCACTTTAAAAATAATAATAAAGGCCTCATTTACTTTTGAAATAACAGGAGAAAAAGTGGAGAGTGGCAAAAGGAGATCTGGGCGGAGGCAGAAGACCCAGACTAAAAATGTGATAGGTAATAAATTAAATAATTCCAAATAAGTCCTCCAGATGTCTCCAAGTCTTCTGGGGAAAAAACAGATCAGAGAGCACCCATGTCTACATATTTGTGTAATGGTGTCTGGTATTCCAAACCAGTTGTACATATTGACAAAAGAAAACAAACACTCAGACCAGTCCATGATTCAGGAGGACAAAGAAAAGTTGAACATAGTGCAATTTAAAAAGCAAACAGACCAATTCCATTAGATTTTTTAACTTTAAGATTATGTATAGTTCATCCATAAGTCTTAACTAACGCCATGGTAGATACTTTTTAGTTGAAACTTTTTTTTATATAGCTCAAACTTTTTCAGATAAGTAGTTCCAAATGGGAGGGAGGGAGAGAATTCAGGAGCAGTGGAAAAGAGCTGGCAAATGAAGAGGGGGATGGGGACAATAAAAAAAAATCTTCTAAGAACCACACATAATCTATCAGGTACTCATTCCTATGCTGGAAAAGTCTACTCAATCTCATGGAGAAATATTAACACAAATTGCCCATGTCTCACCCTACCTTAAGCACAACTTCTCTTTCTTAGCATTAGTTTACAGCAAACTCATTCTTGATTCCTGTTGTCCATAGTGATTCACAGGAATCCTGGCTACTCATTACTGGTTTCCTTCCTTCCTTTCTTCCCCAAGAGATCAAGACTAGCTCAGGACTCCTGAGAAAAGGCTGTGTAGGAACAGTCATCTCTCAGTCAACAGAGACTAATCAAGCTTCCAAA
>NW_015418248.1:0-1540 GCF_001527695.2 Protobothrops mucrosquamatus | reverse complement strand
GGAATAATTTGTAGACAATATTGGAATAAGATTGGCATGTTGATTTTGATACGGCATTTGGAAATGTTAAACTAGCAATGATTTAGAAAGGCGATGGAGACCTCCCCTCCTCCCCTCCCCTCTGTTTTTGGATGACTATCCTGACAGCAGCTGTCTGCAAAGGCTGTACAAGAATATGAGCTCTGAGAAGTTTCTCTTCTCAGCCAAAGTTTCGGCTACTAGCTTGCTGCAAAACAGGGCATCCATCCCCCCCCTCCCTTTCACTTGTGCTTCAAAGCTTCCAAGAAATTAGACAAGGTGAGAGCCAAGCCACTCCTTGAGCAGCTGTCCAATGAAGCCAAAAAGAGCATGATTCTAAGTAGCATCAGATTCTCTGCAAAGAAACAGCTGCATGATGATACTTAGGCTCTAACTTCTTGTGTGGTGGGAACAAATACACAAGGTAAGAGCTTTTTTAAAATGCAGAAGGGTACAAGGAAGGCAGGTTCCGAGAGAAGTTTCCAACACAGTTAATTGTGAAGAGGACATTCATAAAAGGCTTTCCTCAGAATGTCTAAATGTATGCAGAGATAGTCCTTCCTACTTCTTGACTCACCTAACTCTTAACACCTAACTCTGAAGCTCATAGGCAAATCGGTGTTTAATGCAAAATAAAGGTCTGCCAGATACTTTTTTTTCTTAAAAGGAAAGCTGTTTAAATATATAACCTTTCTTGTGTGGAACTGGCAACAGGAGGACTTGCATAACTCTTTAACTGCTGGTATTTTTTGCCATACCCAGGACCTATGGAATTGTTTTTCCTGTCTCCACATAAGATTGTAAATAATTACTTTGCAAAAGTAAATGTATACTTGAAAGCACACAGGCGTAAATGAAGCAGAGGGGTGCAGTTTAGCCATTAGGAAAGAGTTTACTTCTTTCTTTCACTCAAAATAGCCCTTAGGCATTTATTTTTCTATTTTTAAAAAAAGATTATTTTAAAGAATTATATTTTATGATTTCTAAAATATTCTGATATGAATTTAATTTAAATATGACAGGACAATTTGTTTTTGTTTTTTTGTCATTAGAAGCAATAAAATGAGATCTGATAACCTGCTTTGATCCCTCTTTGCAATCAGATTCTTTCTGTTTTCTACATCTGCTTGGGCTCCCCATTGAAATAAAAATAAGGAGATATGCAAGATGAAAGGCAGTGTTTTTTTTTTTAAAGCTGGTATCCATAACTGCATGATTGAAACCTTGCCATTTTTCCCCACATGGCTTTCCTCCAAACATTCAAGGCCACACAGATACCAGTTATTTCTCTATTCTTTTTCCCTCTGAAGCAACAACATCCAAAGTAGTAGTAGTAGTAGTAGTAGTAGTAGTAGTAGTAGTAGTAGTAGTAGTAGTAATAATAATAATAATAATAATAATAATAATAATAATAATAATAATAATAATAATAATAATAATAATAATAATAATAAAGTTGGAAGGGACCTTGGAGGTCATCTAGTCCAACCCCCTGCTCAGGCAGGAAACCCTATACCATTTC
>NW_015418247.1:0-1540 GCF_001527695.2 Protobothrops mucrosquamatus | reverse complement strand
TTATTTCATGCACACAGGGCTTTGGCTGAATGCTCAGTCAGGGGCATCCACAGCAAAGGTCTCTGGCTTCACAAAGGCAGCCATGACAAGGCAAATGAAACCTACCTCTTTAATGTGCATGCAATGCATGTGCTACAGATTACAATGGGGTGGGGTGGGGAAGGCTTTGATCATCCCAGTTGCTCCTCCCTACTTGAAGTCATTGCTGTGGATTCCCCCAGTTCTCATGATCCTGGTTTATTCCATTTGGTTCAGTATATAAGGCAAGTGAATGAAATGTGCACACACTTCCCAGGAACTAAATTCCAAATTTAGGCCAGGGGTGTGTGTGTGAGACACAGGCACTGGCTGTCAGAATTCACACAATCCAAAGTATTCTAAGACGATAAGAAACTTTTTAAAATTGTACACTTCCAGACTGGTTTTTTTTTTAAAAAAAATTCAGTACGAGATCATGATGCCAGGTAGCTTTTATGATGCTCATTATTAAATCTTAATATCAGGAAAGAGCTTACGCTGTAATCAGGACATGCAATTAAGTGAGAATATCATTTTAAAAGTTGATTGTAATTGCAGGGTTTTCAAATCCCTTTTCAGATACTAAGGTCTTCAGTTGTAAGTAGAATATAAGGATGTAGAATCCAGCTTGTTTTAGCATGCACCTTGCAAGCCAGTCATTAAATGCTGTTTAATGAATTTGTATGCACAGTAGGATCTGAAAATATTTCTTAGCTGATAAAAAATTCATAGGATAATCTGATATAAATGGAAGGCTTAAAATAATTTGCAAAGTGTAAAATGTAATCAATGAAATAATGATCTAAATTAGTCAATATAAGTCAAATATTGTCAAAACAAACTTTCCAGCCGCTGTGTTAATGTAAGACGAAAATTTGTCTCTAATGTGATGTTCTGTTATTATTGATTTTTTTTTTTTGACTTTTAATCTGGGTTACTTTAAAATTAGTGAATAGTCTCAACTTTTGAGTTTTCATAATTAAATCTTAATAAATAGAGAAAATATAGGATAAACTATGTTTGCAAAACCTTGAGTCTATTTTCAATTTGTGAAAGAAAAGCAGTGTTTACTAAGGTATCATTTAACTGGATCAGAACAACTCAACTGAACTGTACTTTGCTGTCGTTTCAAAAGACAAGAAAAAGTCTCTCTTGTCTGCATTTCTGAACAAGCATTTCAGTTTTAGATAATCATGCATTGACTCATGCATTGAATCTTGCTAATACATGAAGCATCCTTGAGAGACTGAGATCATCCTTGATGGATAATACTGAAACGTTTTTTATGATCCCTATCTGAAAAGACCACAAAGTTTTAGGGGAAAAAATCTATTTTCTAAACAGTTGGCTGTGTGGTAAATTAGCAGTGTATGTACTTTAGGTGTCCCTTGTTCTGTTTCATTTTCTTCACATCTTCTCATGAATAGAGGGCTGTAATGGGAAATGGGAAGGGATGTTATATTGACTCAGTGTCCTTAAACGGTCATTCTTGAGTTCCATTGTGGATGAGGAAGGAAATGAA
>NW_015418246.1:0-1540 GCF_001527695.2 Protobothrops mucrosquamatus | reverse complement strand
GCAGGATGATGTGTTTCTTTGCAGTATTGCACATGCTAAGAAAGAAAAATCTAACAAGTTCTGGTCTTGAACCAGCTTTCTTTTTTGATAGCCAAAAATCTGGGAAATGCATCAAACTTATTCACCATAGAATAGGGCTCTTAATAATAATAATAATAATAATAATAATAATAATAATAATAATAATAATAATAATAATAATAATAATGATGATGATGATGATGATGATGATGATGATGATGATGATGATGATGATGATGATGATGATGATGATGATGATAAAGTTGGAAGGGACCTTGGAGGTCATCTAGTCCAACCCCCTGCTCAGGCAGGAAAGCCTATACCATTTCAGACAAATGGCTGTCCAGTCTCTTCTTAAAAACTTCCAGTGTTGGAGCATTCACCGCTTCTGGAGGCAGGTTGTTCCACTGGTTAATTGTTTTAACTGTCAGGAAGTTTCTCCTTAGTTCTAGGTTGCTTCTCTCTTTGATTAGTTTCCACCCGTTGCTTCTTGTCCTGCCTTCAAGCACTTTGGAAAATAGCTTGACTCCCTCTTCATAAAGTCTAATACATAAGGTAGATCTTAGCAGTTTAGTAAGTATTAAAATATTCCCAGCTTACATTGTTTATAATGAATTATTAGATAGAAATGGAAAAAAAAAAATCTTGAGGAGCAATCTTTCCTGATCAGCATTTTTCCAATTGTGTGAGGACTGCAAGTTCCCAAAAAAAAATTGTGACCAAAACTTCACTTTTGACAGAGAAATGCCAAGTTGGAGAGGAGCAGAAAATTAATGGAATTGTGCACATGCATATGTAAGTGTGTGATACTTTATAATATTAATTTCCAAGAAGCACATTCATTTGAATTTAATTCTCTTCTGGCTACATCAAGATTAGAAGAACAAATTATAGAATGGAAAAAAGAGACGTGTGTACCCAAACTGTCTAGTATTCTATTTTAATATTGGAGATGTGTTAAATATTTTCTGTTATAGTAGAGGTCAATGAGTCAGCCTAGAAAATATGAGGCTGACTGCAGAGAACATCTCATTCTGTTCTTCAACAGAGGAAAATAGATAGACTCAGGAGAAATAGCCAGGACAGCTGCTGTTGTTTCCTGCTAGCATCTGCTACTAAAGATGGTTGATCCACTCTACTTAATGGTAGGACAGAGCATGGCTAATTACTTAAGCTTTTGAAGGGAGGCAGCTATGCGGATTTACATCTCATCAAATTTAAATGAATGCTGAGTGGTGACTTTTTAAAAAAAAATTGTATTATGTCAATTAACAGGTTGGATAGTGAATGGTAATACCTGTTTTAGCTATGAAAGTGGCTTTCCACAGAGGAAGAGGAAGAGGAAGAGGAAGAGGAAGAAGAAGAAGAAGAAGAAGAAGAAGAAGAAGAAGAAGAAGAAGAAGAAGAAGAAGAAGAAGAAGAAGAAGAAGAAGAAGAAGAAGAAGAAGAAGAAGAAGAAGAAGAAGAAGAAGAAGAAGAAGAAGAAGAAGAAGAAGAAGAAGAAGAAGAAGAAGAAGAA
>NW_015418245.1:0-1540 GCF_001527695.2 Protobothrops mucrosquamatus | reverse complement strand
CCCCCCCCCCTCCAACCTCAGACAGACGGTCCTCAAGGCCGTCTCAACCCAGCCGGGCTCAGAGTCAAGGTAATAGCTTTACGAAGAGGATTAGGACAAATGCTTCCCGTAGGAAAACACGACAGCCGTGCTACGCTCCCAGGACGTACGTAGCTTGTTGCTAGGATTTCTCCATATTAATGATGATGATGATGATGATACCAATAAGAGAAGGTAGTGGAAAATATAAGGATAATAGTATATTATTGGGTATTCTTAGACCCAAGACAGTACTGTGGAAATTAGGTGTTCAGCAGAGTGATGGCCTGAAGGGAAAAAAAAACCCTGTCTAGTTGTTTTGGCATGCATGGTTTGAAAATATCTCACAAAAAACCAGAAATAATAATAATAATAATAATAATAATAATAATAATAATAATAACAACAACAACAACAACAATAATAATAATAGTAATAATAAAAACAACAACAATTAATAATAATAATAATGATAATGATAATGATAATAATAATAATAATAATAATAAATAAATAAAAAAAGTTGAAAGGGACCTTAGAGGTCATCTAGTCCAACCCCCTGCTCAGGCAGGAAACCCTATACCATTAATTTAGGCCAGGGGTAGGCAACCTTGGCTCTTTTATGACTGGTGGACTTCAACTCCCAGAATTCCTGAGCCAGCATGAGGAAAACTTTGGCCCCTTCATGACTGGTGGACTTCAACTCCCAGAATTCCTGAGCCAGCCATGCTGAGGGGAAAGGGAGAGGTTTCCATGCTGAGCCATGCTGGCTCAGGAATTCTGGGAGTTGAAGTCCACCAGTCATAAAAGAGCCAAGGTGGCCTACCCGTGATTTTAGGCCATCCAAGAGACTTTGCTTACCTGCTGAGGCTTCACCTGCAGATGGACTTTCCCAGCCAGCCATCCAGCCAAGCCCACTTTTGAACTCTGAGCATCCAGTGGGAAAATTCGTACGCAAACTTAGCTCAAGACTATTTAAGGGCTTGGCTGGCTTCAGCTCAGCTCTTTCGGAATGTCTCAGGGGGACTGACCGGGTTGGAAATAAAAAGTCATTGATCTTTCTTTCCCTGGGGAAAATTCGCAGCCCTGAGATATCCTTAAAAGTACAGGCGGGAGTCGTCATTATTCCAGAATGGCTAGTTCGGCATTTAAAAAGAACCCGCGTGGTTTATTTGAGGATAGTTGTCAATCCGTTGCTGTCTTTGATTTAGAGATGGAGCTTTCAGGAAGATTTCTCACCCCGCCTCGCCGATCGGAAATCCTTGTAATCAATTATGGAGGCTACCTCCGGCTTTAAAAATTCACAGCTTCTGAATCCAACTCTTTGATTCCTTTTCATGACTCTATAGAACGAACGTTTCCTTCTTTGGGACATTAAAATGGCTCTTTCTAGAATAGAGGCCCTCCAGAATGCAGTGAATTCAACTGGGGGATTCTGGGAGTTGAAGTCCACAGGTCTTAAAGTTGCCAAGGTTGAACACTCCTGATTTATAGTCTCTATAAAGTCTCTCCCAGAATCCCC
>NW_015418244.1:0-1540 GCF_001527695.2 Protobothrops mucrosquamatus | reverse complement strand
TTAGTGAGCACTAATCCTTCTCAAATGGCTGTAAAATGAATGTGATCCTTCTAACTTGCAGTACCATGTAGCCTATTATCCCAATTAAAGAGTATCTTCATAAAATGTGATGTACAACATACCTATGAATTTCTAATTAAAGCCCAGATCTGCCTTTACTCCCCAAGGCCTAAAGAGAAAAGGTCTGCTTCAAACACACGGATATGACACTATTATAGTTGCATCTCCCAAATTCACTGAAAATGGGAAGGACATTTAGAGCAAATTCTGGACTGTGGGAATGTTACAGTACAAAATAGAAATACAAAATTACATGAACTTAAAGACATGTAGATTGACATACTGTATAACATTTTTCAAAGCAAAATGTGATCATGTTATATTCATCATTAAAAAATGTTTTCAGTGAGGCCACATGCTATAGATAAAATATAAAAGTGAGTCTTTCCCTATTATAAGTTATATGTAAATGGATTGATTTATTGGTCACATTAAAGAACCATGGTGTCCTAATATGCGCAGATTCTGGTACACTGGAATGTTTTTAATTAAATACCAATGCAAAACAATCTACTGTATTGTCTCCCAAAGATCAAAGACAATAATTTCCCTTCTTCCTTTCCATTCTAGTATTCTGCCGCCCCCAATACCAGTTCTAATATTCTTCCACCTGCAGAATACTGCCATGCACAGTGATTATACATATTCCAATATATACTTCAATATTTTAGTCTTAAAAGTGACTAGATTGTAAATTATTCCTTAATTTATAGGGCAGTTACTGCTCTAGCACTACAAGAATATATTTTACTTTTTATCAGTGAGTTTACAGTAGTATTTTTCACAAGTTGTGTCCAACACAAATGTGCTCATTTCCTTTATAATATCTAAAAATGGTAGCAGTGTATCACCAATATATTTTCCAGAATGACATATGCTGTGCAGATTATTTTTCCTTGATTGAATGTAATTGTTTCTAAATAGGAGGTATATAAATTTGTTATCCTAGAAGCAACTGGGCTCTCCATATCAGCACTTTAATTTGATAATAAATCTTTCTGTATATCTAGCAGTATATCTAAAATATATTTTTAAAAAATCAATAGGTCAGTATTAGATCTGAAATCCCCAACATATTATAACACTACCTTTTTAGATAAAAATTGTAGAATATGGATTACAAATGCATTTATATATTTCTTCCAAATTAAGCTGATTTTGTTTGTGTGACGATGAAGAGTGTGATAATAATAATTATTGGCTTTTCTATAGCTTTCTTTTATCTAGCTTTTATTCTGTATTCTACTATTTCCCATTTTTAGCATTTTGTTATCATGACATAATTAAATATGTCAAATTAGTCCAGTATTATAGCCAAAATAATTATATGAACACCAAAAGCTAAGTCTAACTCGGAAATCTGATCTTCTCTCTCTCTCTCTTTGTATTTGTGTGTGTGTGTGTGTGTGTGTGTGTGTGTGTGTGTGTGTGTGTGTGTGTGTGAGAGAGAGAGAGAGAGAGAGAGAGAGAGAGAGAGAGA
>NW_015418243.1:0-1540 GCF_001527695.2 Protobothrops mucrosquamatus | reverse complement strand
TCCCTGGGAAAGTCAGAATATGATATTTAAAAAACAATAAGATCCACAAGAAATTGGTAATTCACATGTCGCAATTTACAGAATCTTCTGGAGGTCGTTGGATCTTTCCCCAGTCTACTGATGGTCCTTTTTCTTGTAAGAATCTGTGAAAGAGCTTTTGAAATCCTTCCAGGTCCTTTTTAGTGTGCTGAAAAAAAAGACAATTGAAGCAGATTTTTTTAAACTTCTACTAATCCTCATGCAAAACAGAGATATAAAATTATTATAAAATGTGAAGCAACAGAAACAAAGCCATTTCTCTTTCATTTTTGAGAGGAAAAATTGGAAATGTTGCATAAAATTAAAATATATCAATACTTATTTTAGCCCTTTATACAGTGTTAACACATAACTTACTTGGCTTGGTTAGAGAAATATATCTATTGTTTATTTATTAAATTTATATGCCGCCTATCTCATTATCTGGAGTAAATAAAGCTGAAAAGTAGAGTTTATTCAGGCAGTAATTATAAACTTACAGGGAATTCTTATTTAGCCCACCACAAATGGATCTGGCAACTTGATCATTAAGCGAACCAATCACTAAGTGAAACTATGACTCTACTTATGATCTTACTTTAGCTTTGCTTTGCTTTACAAACCTTGCAAAATGCAAAGTCATAAGATTACTTTTTTATCATCGCTGTAACTGCAAATGGTATCTAAATAAGGATTACCTGTAGTTATAGAAGTATTTTAAAGTATTTTTAATTTTTTATTTCAAATGGAGCAAGGATACATGTTACTAGATTCTAAAACAGGCATGTCAAACTTGCAATATCACGTGACGTTGCATGACATATCGTGACTTTTTCCCCATTGCCAGCAATGGGGTAGGCATGGTTTCGTCATGATGCATCCGGCCCATGGGCCAGCAGTTTGACATGCCTGTTCTAAAAGGTGTAACCATCTTTTTTATATCCTTAGAAGAAACAGGTAAACAAAACACAGAAAAGGAATGATCAAAGATGTATTAGTGCAAAGAAAATCAATGTGTTTAAAACTTTATCCTTCACTGCCCCAAACAGATGTAGAAAGCAGTAATTTAAAAAAAGAAAGAAAAAAAAGGAAGGCATCCAAGGCTCAAAATATACTTTTGCATATAAGTGTATGTGGGCATATATATGTAATTAGCTTCTTTTTCTGGACAGGAATATAATATCATTATTAGCAGTTTCTATTTGTTTTCATCATTTGCAAGTATTTCTGGAAACTGAAGATATCACTGTAATGAGGAAAACTATTCTTTCTTATACTAGTTTATTTCTGGGTTAGATGTGAATATTTTCAAATATATAACTATTTCTTTTTTTTTTTTTTTCAACAAAATTTTTATTGGTTTTATTTTACATGGTGGCAAGGCCATCAATTAATCAAAACAAAATCATATTTATACAATTCAAATTATTTCAATATAATTAACTCAGTTATACATATAACTAATCTATTATTATTTTAATATATCCTACTTCCCCTTAAGTCAATACTAGTAACTCTATTT
>NW_015418242.1:0-1540 GCF_001527695.2 Protobothrops mucrosquamatus | reverse complement strand
GTGTTTTCTGATGAAAGCTTGGGACATGACACAACCGCAGTTCTTACACAAATCCCTAGACCGTCCATCATCAAAGTGCCAAAGGTAAGTACATCTTTAACCAGCCAAGGTGTACAGTTCCCTTAGGTAGCTCACACAGAGTATTGCCAGGCAAATTCTAACCTTTGATACCATTCATATGATCTGCCTTATTTTCTTGGCGACTGAATAAAAATGGAACAAATGGACAGAAATAATATTCAGTCTTTTCAACTAAACAGCTTGAGTGACTGATTTTTTAAATTTGAAACGCCATCATCCCCTCCAGAAAAAAGAAAACATAATCTACCATTAAAAAAATAGGTCATTCCTCAATCATGGGGGATAAACATTGCTGTGACGTCCCAACTAATAACAACATGGGCCACATATATCAACAAAGAACGATGCTGTAAATGTTTCTGTATCAAAGCCATAGTTTATTAACATGATTTTTGATGACATCATTATATAAACATAGACAAAAGACAATTATTAGGAACATGAAATGCATTCATGTTCTCTCACTACATTGTAGCAGGAGTTGAAAATCTTCCACTGCCCAGAAAAACTAATGAATGCTTTAATATATGATGGCTATATGATACATTCCTTCAGATCCTTGGCTAGGCAAATTTGGAGCAGAATTTGTCAAGAAAGAATTACAATAGAATTACAATAGCTATAGCACCACAAAGGGAATGGTTGCTACTTGGTTATATTTAGGTTTTTGATGTTGGCTAGGTGGGAAATGCAAGCGAGGATCTACATTAGAAGTGTGTGAATTGTCTCTGGAGATTCTCAGTCATCCAGGTCATGGTTGTCCCAAAGGTGCTTTTTCAAGAGACACATGGATTTTCTTTGTTTTTCTTTGAAGACGTTTCGCTTCTCATCCAAGAAGCTTCTCCAGTTCCTCAGTTCAGAACTGAAGAAGCTTCTTGGATGAGAAGTGAAATGTCTTCAAGGAAAAATAAAGAAAGGCCAACAACCCACCTCCAGAAGCGGTGAATGCTCCAACACTGGAAGTTTTTAAGAAAAGACTGGACAGCCATTTGTCTGAAATGGTGTAGGGTTCCTGCCTGAGCAGGGGGTTGGACTCGATGACCTCCAAGGTCCCTTCCAACTTTTTATTATTATTATTATTATTATTATTATTATTATTATTATTATTATTATTATTATTATTATTATTATTATTATTATTATTATTATTATTATTATTATTATTATTATTATCTTACACTCGGATGTGCAACCTAACCTCATTCAGGGGAAGAACGTGATGTGAACAGATGCTCTGAAAACCTTGTGCAGATACTTGGTCCCCTCGGAGAGGGTACGCAACTTGGGTGTCCTCCTGGATTCGCGGCTGACGCTGGAAGACCAGTTGTCGGCCGTGACCAGGGGGGCGTTTTATCAGGTTCGCCTGATTCACCAGTTGCGGCCTTTTCTGGACCGGGACGCCCTACGCACGGTCACTCACGCACTTGTCACCTCCCGCCTGGACTACTGTAATGCTCTC
>NW_015418241.1:0-1540 GCF_001527695.2 Protobothrops mucrosquamatus | reverse complement strand
TCCAGCCTTCCTGCCCCGACTCTTCCTGAATGGATTACCAAATCTGCATTTCTAAAAGCTGGCCTGCTCAGTTTCCGCCTGTGGCAGGGAGACTGGAGTCTGTTTCTTCCTAAGATTTTTCTCCATTTCTCCTTTGGGGGAAATATAATATTCTGCCTCTTTAATATTCCCCAAAATATTTCATTCTTCAGGAGGGGGGTGACAAAAATGGAAATTATGTCAAAGAAACAGTGACAGATAGCATTTACTTTGTTGGGTTATCCCTGGTGGAATTTTCCATGGTGAGTTGTCCTGTGGCAAGTTGACCACGGCGAGCTGTCCCGTGGCATCAAAATGGCCACATTGAATTGGCCGTGGCAAGATGGCCGTGGTGAAATGGCCACGGTGAATTGTCCCATTCTGGTTTACTACAGGTAGCCCTTGACTAACAAGCATTTGTTTACCAGCCATTCCAGGCTACCATGACATTTGCAACTTGTCCTCAAACTTATGACCTTCGCAGCATCCCCATGGTCACGTGATCAAAATTCAGGCATTTGGAAACCAGCATGAACTTATGACGGTTGCAGCATTCCAGGACAAAGTGATGGCCGTTTCTGACCTTGTCAACTGGCTTCTGGCAAGCAAAGTCAACAGAGGAAGTTGGATTGCCTTCACAACTGTGTGATTCACTTAACAACTGCAGCAGTGGTGGGATTCAGCTGGTTTGCACCAGTTCAGCAGAACTGGTAGCTAAGTTTTTGTTGCCCAGGCCCAGAATGGACTTCCGGCTTCCACACAGAGAATCGGTTGTTCACATATTTGAATCCCACCACTGAACTGTAGTCATTTGCTTAACAACCATGACAAAATGGGCACAACATGGTGTATGACTCATTTAACAACCGTCTTCCTTACCAGCTGCAATTCTTATCCCAGCTGTGCTCATAAGCCGAGGACTTCCTGTGTTGATTTGGGGACGTTTTGGCCTCAGTACTCATGGATGTTAATGAAATAAGATACTCTGTCTAGGTCTAAGTGTGCCAGCAAATGCAGTTGGATTGTATGTGTGCCAGCATATGTGTGTCAGTTACACAACATATGGCTACTATTTAATCCTTCGTGGAGTATTCAGCAAACAGGCAGGCAGTGCTAGATAAGAACTTTGTGTACAAACAACAAGTACTTTTCCAGGGGGAGAATACTCGACACAAAGAAGAGAAATAAAATCCGTAACACCAAATATACCAACTGTATTTCCATTACACAGATGGTTGTTCTCAGGAAGGATATTGTGTTCAGTTGGCAAAAAGATCCTTAAGTTTGGTCCATCAGGCCTGCTTCTTAAGCCTAAAGCCTTGCCAGTGATCCTCAGCTTCAACTCCATATAGTTTCTCTTTTTCTTTTTTAATAATGCATGATCTCTCCTACCCCATCCTTTCCCAAAACTAGCTTGCTTGAGAAGATAGGAAGGAAGGAAGGAAGGAAGGAAGAGGAGGAGGAGGAAGGAGGAAGGGAGGAAGAAAGGGGAGGGAGGGAGGGAAGGAAGGAATGAAGGAAC
>NW_015418240.1:0-1540 GCF_001527695.2 Protobothrops mucrosquamatus | reverse complement strand
TGGGGTGGCCTGGGGTGGAAATGTACAGCTGCGTATCATCAGCGTACTGATGGAAATCCACCCCAAAGCCACGAATGATCTCCCCCAGCGGCTTTACATAAATATTGAACAAAAGGGGGGAGAGGACCGACCCCTGAGGCACCCCACAAGCTAGGGGCCTAGGAGTCGACCTCTGTCCCCCTGCCAATACAGACTGCGTTTGGTCGGTGAGGAAGGAGGAGAACCACCGCATAACGGTGCCTCCCACTCCTAACCCACCGAGACTTTCCCATCTCATGTGAATCTTGGTATTCCTGGGAAGTTTTCCATTTAGATACTGCTAATTAGTCCTGACCCACTTAATTCTGAGCTTAGACAAGGAACTGCCTTTACTACAGCAGATTTTGTTAAAGAGCTATTTAAATGTAAATAGATGATGTTCAGAAATGTAAGTGGGATTAAAGAAGAGCAATTAGGTAATTAACCTTTGAAAATTCCTGTTGACAGGTCGCTTTACACAGTGGTAAAGTGTGTGTAGAGATAAAACGTAAAATTAGAATAATTAAGAGAAAAGCTCCATGCTTGCATAAAAGAAAAAGAATATTTAGAAAGCAGGTTTGGGATAGCAGAAAGAATAAGACAAAGACAGAACCCAGGCTATTTTAAGGAAGAGAAACAGGAACTAGAAATGATGAAAGCCCTTAGAATATCAGCCTGGCCATTAAGAAACAAGTTAATACCTTAAATATTGAATCTTCCAACAGTTCCAAGCCAACACATTTTATATCACAAGATTGAACACTTTTACCTAGTAAATTGGCTGGTGGATAAGCATAGAGAAAACAATATTATAAGAACATACATTGCAAGTGTTTGCAAACAAGTCATAACTTATTAAGTGATTAAAGTATATTCCATATTTCTTATGTAATGTTTGCATAATGTATACTGTTATTACTGTTTAATAAAATGGGACAGGGTGAGCATGGATTAAATTAGTAGTTGAGATGTGATTCCCTTTTTGTTTACAAGTGGTACACTGCAACTTCTCTTTCCCAATTCTCCACTGGGAAGAATAATAACAAATCCAAGAGATTGCAGCTTTAAGAAAGTGTGTTTACAAGTCATATAAAGAACATGCTGGAAAATTTGAGTTGTTGTGGCAAAGGTTCAACACTCCATGTTAAGTGTCTATGGGATTTAGACAGAATCAATTTCAAAATATAATACTTGCTTTGGAAGGTGGTGATGTAAAACCATCAGTCATGTTTTGAAACATCAGTTCTTGATCCAAAATGGAGGGCAACTACAATATCCTCCTTTATTGAGAGTTGATTCCAAACATTTAATCCTTTTCATATTTTTTTTTCCTTTCTTTCCTTCCTTTCATTTAACTATAGCTATTATTATTTCTTACTTAGTAAACTCAAAAAAAGTTTTTTGTTAAGCAGATAACACAAACTGATTTAACAGAAACTGAAAGAAAGTTGCTCTATTAACATTTCATTTTAAAATCCAGTTTTGCTTTCAGGGATGAATATACCCAGGTTAGATCTGTATT
>NW_015418239.1:0-1540 GCF_001527695.2 Protobothrops mucrosquamatus | reverse complement strand
TTGTTCCAATAGCATTTGGGGACTCTTATTAATTTAATGAAGAGAAGGACGAGGGGGGACATGATAGCAGTCTTCCAATATCTCAGTGACTGCCACAATAAAGAGGGAGTCAAGCTATTCTCCAAAGGAACTGAAGGCAGGACAAGAAGCAACAGATGGAAACTAACCAAAGAGAGAAGCAACCTAGAACTAAGGAGAAATGTTTTGACAGTTAGAACAATTAATCAGTGGAACAACCTGCCTCCAGAAGCGGTAAATGCCCCAACACTGGAAGTTTTAAAGAAGAGATTGGTCAACCATTTGTCTGAAATAGTATAGGTTTCCTGTCTGAGCACGTGGTTGGACTAGAAGACCTCCAAGGTCCCTTCCAACTTTATTATTATTATTATTATTATTATTATTATTATTATTATTATTATTATTATTATTATTATTATTATTAGTAGTAGTAGTAGTAGTAGTAGTAGTAGTAGTAGTAGTAGTTGTTGTTGTTTCCATCCCATTAATTTTATTAAAAATAATTATATGCCCCAATGTTATAAATTGTATAAATTCCCAATTTTGCTCTGAGGGCAGCAGCTGAAGTCCTTTTATCCATCCTCAAGATACTTCTCAGATGATGTGATTGGATTTCTTCTACTAGTGATATAAATTAAATCCCAAAGTTCAGCTCAATATGTGCATAATGGTAACGTTTGTATTTTGTATTTAATAATTCAGTCTAAGGAAGCCACATACTTATGATTTTTTTAAAAAAATAACAGTGCATTCATTTGTGCTTCTAAATGAGCTCCTTTGATGTTTAGGGAGCCAGGATCCAGTCCCAGAGAAAAGTTCCCCCAGGTAAGGAAAGGTGTGAACAGGGTCAACATCCTGAGCTCCATCTTAAGGGCGGTCAATTTCTTCTATAATATTTCTTTGTTTAGTGTGTCAAATGCTATAAAGGCAGCAAACCATTATGTTTTTATAGTTAGATGGTTCAAGACAAAAGAATCGTCAAGAGTGGATCACATCTGCCTAAAGACTGCTGGTTCTTCTACAAGGAATGCACTTTTCATCCACCTACTATCAATTCTTTTCAAGTGGAAGTTTACATATATTTTAGTCACAATATCTGTTAGAGAAATGGGCCTGGAATTGCCAGGGTTCTTTTTAGTCCCTTTTTTAATATATAGGAATTACAATTATCAAATTTGACCAAAATGGGTATGCTGGATATTATTTATATGTGGAAATGTATCTGTCAATGGAGGGTCCCACCAGTCAGGATATTTCTTGAATTTTTCAGCTGGTAGAAAATCCTCTCCAGAGGCCATATTGCTCTTCAGACCTTTTATGATGAATTATACCATGAATGTTAGGGCAAAAAATAGTTGATACGTTCCCTAACATATTTCTAGATTTTTAATAAAATGGTTGGTTAATGTTAGTGGCCCCTAAAGGTTCATAATACATATATGTTTTATCATCAGTAGGAAAGGTAATCTCGTAGGACTCTGTTTAAAAATCTGAGATTTGTTCATTATTGAGGATATCATTA
>NW_015418238.1:0-1540 GCF_001527695.2 Protobothrops mucrosquamatus | reverse complement strand
GGCTGGCGACCCCCAGGGCAAGGGCCTTCTCTGTCGGAGCACCCACCCTCTGGAACGAGCTGCCCCCAGAGATCCGGGTGATTCCGGATCTCCCCTCCTTCCGCCGCGCCCTTAAGACCTGGTTGTTTCAGCGGGCAGGACTGGCCTAGGGGTATTTTAAATTGGTTTTAGCCAAATTTTAGTAGAAGCGGCCAATTTATATATTTATTTTTAATGATTTTTTAAAACTTTGTATTGTATTAAACTGTTTTTAACTGGCTGTAAGCCACCCTGAGTCCTACGGGAGAAGGGCGGGGTATAAATATAATAAAATGAAAAATAAAAATAAAATGAAAATTCCACTTTTGTTTCATAAACACATTTGATCATAGCAATTTGTGGATAATCTTTAGAAACAGAGGAGTACCAGTCATCCTTCCTCCTGAAAAATGTGTATGACAGGAAGCAGGAAGCAAAAATGGAAAATGAGACAACTAAATCAAAATGGAATCAAATGAAGGAACTAAATCACTCAAAATTGGGAAACCCAAGGTTGCAAACTCTCATTTTATTTAACTTTATGCAAAATACATCATGAGAAAAATTGGAGTAGAGAATCAGAAATTGTATCTTTAATTAAACAGAAATTGTAATTAAAATTGCCAGGAGAAATTTTAATAATCTCAGTTATGTTGAATCTATCACTTGATGGCTGGAATGGAATGAGAATGGAATTAGAGTAGAGTAGAGTAGAGTAGAGTAGAGTAGAGTAGAGTAGAGTAGAGTAGAGTAGAGTAGAGTAGAGTAGTTCTTTATTGGCCAAGTGTGATTGGACACACAAGGAATCTGTCTCCGATGCATAACTTTTAGTGTACAAACAACAAAGTGATGAATCATAAATAAGATACAGTCATAAATAATAAGATACAAACAATGAAGTGATAAATCATCAAGGAAGATTTAAGGAATCTCTTGTTAACAGAAGAAAGTGCAAAAGCCAATGTACAGTGGTACCTCGGTACTCATCGTTAATTGGTTCTGGGAGGCATAATGAGTATCCAAAATGGTGAGTAGCAAAGAATTTTTCCCCATAAAGAATAATGTAATGAGTGACAAGGCAGCTGACACTGACAAGTTCTACCTTGTGTGTTGAGTACCAAACAAACAATGAATACCAGGAAAAAAAATTCACATCAAAATGCATTGAATACCAAAATCAATGAGTTTCAAAGCAGTTGAGTATCAAGATACCACTGTATTTAACTCTACAATTATTTCAATAGGAAATGTCAATTGAATGTAAATAAATGAAAATGTTGAGTGAATAACATATTGTTCCTTTCTAGGTCCAAAAAATCACAGGGAAGGGGCGTTGTCTTACCTGAACGCCTTTTCTCAGTACGGAGATGGAGAATTCACATGTGGGTTTTCATTGGATGCCTGCTCTTGAGACCAAGTAGTCAAACTTGACACGCCCCCTCTTGCTGATCCAGTCTTTAACGAGGGCGAAGTGACTGAAGATGGACGAGGTGTTGGCTCTCAGACCCCAACAATAGTCTGA
>NW_015418237.1:10572-12112 GCF_001527695.2 Protobothrops mucrosquamatus | reverse complement strand
CTCGTTTCAAATGTATTAATTGGGGACTTTTTTAAAATTCGGCTTTCTCGTCCATTTGGGTGTCCCTCTCCGTTTTGCAGCTTCGGCACATGCAACCTGAAACCATCATGGAGAAGGAAAGGATTCCTATTGTCGTTCAAGCTGTGTGATGTGCTTTATGTCTTCCTGACTTCCAACTGTAGTGGGCAGGATCCATTACAGTTGTAAATCGACAACTACTTGCACAAATTAGGCTGAACTGCATTAGATCAAAAGACTGGGTTGTGTTTTCTGGACAGTAAGGAAGGACAGAGGGATGTGAACAGACCTACTGACCAGCTAAGCCCATCAAGTTAATAACCCAATTGCGTCAATCAATACCAGGGAATTGGGACTGGGAATTTGGGGGTCTTGGAGACCATCGCTCAAGGCTTCCTAGAAAATTACCTTTGAACTATGGTGCTGGAGAAGACTCCTGCGAGTCCCCTGGACTGCAAGGCGATCAAACTGGTTAGTCCTAGAGGAGATCAACCCTGACTGCTCTTTAGAAGGTCAGATCCTGAAGTTGAAACTCAAGTACTTTGGCCACCTAAGGAGAAGGAAGGACTCACTGGAGAAGAGCCTAATGCTGGGAAAGATTGAGGGCAAGAGAAGAAGGGGACAACAGAGAAGGAGGTGGATGGATGGAGTCATTGAAGCAGTAGGCGTGAGCTTAAATGGACTCCAGAAGATGGTAGAGGACAGGAAGGCCTGGAGGAACGTTGTCCATGGGGCCGCGATGGGTCGGACACGACTTCGCAACTAACAACAACAAAGAGAGGTCAACATAGTGTCAAAGCAAGAACATCGGATGTTCTTGCTTTGACAACAGATGGAAATGCAGCCATTTTCTCTATTGCTTTTAGAATTAGTTGTTGCTGGGAAGGGGAATAGGGATGAGAGTCCAGCTAGTCATAACAATAATAACTCAGCCGTGGGAACCCAAGGACATTGGGCCCAGAGCTGATATTGTTTTGGCGGGCTGGAGAGCTGGGGAGGAAGCCCTTGCTTCAAGCAAATTGGGGAGTGTGATTTATGACTGTTTATTGGAGGAGGGAATTACACTTTGTTACTTTGTATCCAGTGGAGGGGAATTTAGTTTCTGGTTTCAACTATGGAGTGCCGATACTTCGTTTCTCGAATAAAAGATTCTTTAAGGCAGTGGTTCTCAACCTTTTTAATGCCGCGACCCCAACCGGTCGTACGTCGAGGACTAAACCAGTCATAAGTCAAGGACTAAACCGGTTGTAAGTCGAGGACTACCCAAACGGTCGTAAGTCGAGGACTTTCCCTGCACGGGAGCGCCGCACATGCGTGGTTCCACCCCCTGCGCCGGCCAAGGCATAGCTGGCAAGCGGCAGAGACGGAGCAGGCCGACCACCAGCTGGCCCAGCCCAAGGGAGGTAAGGCACCCGCCGGAAAAGGGGGAAAAAATGGCAGACAAAAAAAATGGCGGACAGCCTTGCTTGGTGACCCCCGTGAAATGGTCGATCGACCCCAAATGGGGTCCCGACCCACAGGT
>NW_015418237.1:0-1014 GCF_001527695.2 Protobothrops mucrosquamatus | reverse complement strand
AAGAGTTTGGTAAATGTACATCAAATAAGCTTTTCAATCGGTTTTGCATTCAGCTCTCACAACAGAGCCTTTGCCATCCATAATGGATTGACAAGCGGATTCTGCTACCGTATTAAATAGATCTCCTGAACAGAAATAATGGATCAATTAAGCCATCGATCCGCAGTTCCCATATTCAGCTTCTGAGGCGCGAAGAGCTACGACGGGGCGATTCTGCCAGTTTAGAGAGCCAATACTGAATTCTTGCTTCTGAAGAACAGTCAATTTATGAAGGGGTTTTTTTTTCCTTCTGTACGCTAGAGATTACATTTCAGTGTCGGTTGTAGGCTGCATTAACAGAGGGATAGAATCAAGATCACGTGAAGCGTTAATACCACTTTACAAGGCCTTGGTAAGGCCACACCTGGAATACTGCATTCAGTTGTGGTCACCACGGTGTAAAAAAGATGTTGAGACTCTAGAAAGAGTGCAGAGAAGAGCAACAAAGATGATCAGGGGACTGGAGGCTAAAACATATAAGGAAAGGCTGCTGGAATTGGGTATGTCTAGTGTCATGAAGAGAAGGACGAGGGGGGACATGATAGCAGCCTTCCAGTATCTCAGGGGCTGCCCCAAAGAAGAGGCAGTCAAGCTATTCTCCAAAGCGCCTGAAGGCAGGACAAGAAGCAACGGGTGAAAACTCATCAAGGAGAGACCCAACCTAGAGAAATCTCCTGGCAATAAGAACAATCAACCAGCGGAACGGTTTGCCTTCAGAAGTTGTGGGTTTTCCAGAAGAGATTGGACAACCCTTTGTCTGAAATGGTGTGGGGTCTCCTGCCTGAGCAAGGGGTTGGACTAGAAGACCTCCAAGGTCCCTTCCAACTCTGTTATTCTACTATTCTGTACTTTTTTCCCCCCAAGTTAGAGCCAAGTATATAATCAGGGTATTACCGGTTGCTGTTTAAGAGAAAAATTGGAATTATCAACCTCACAGTTCACCAACATTTATTAAAATTTGCTTTTTATAAAGGA
>NW_015418236.1:0-1540 GCF_001527695.2 Protobothrops mucrosquamatus | reverse complement strand
TTATATGCCGCCCTTCTCCCAACAGGACTCAGGGCGGCTCACAGCATATTAAAAACAGTACAAAACACTATCCCCAATAAAAACCAATTAAAAACAAATATTTACCGCTGTGTCATATTAAAATACTAATTAAAATTGTCCCTATTTAAAATTCTCCCTAGGCCAGACCCGCTTGCTGAAAAAGCCATGTCTTGAGGGCACGGCGGAAAGATAGGAGATCCGGTATCGTCCGGATCTCGGGGGGTAGTTCGTTCCAGAGGGTGGGGGCACCCACAGAGAAGGCCCTCCCCCTGGGGGTCGCCAGCCGACACTGCTTGGCCGACGGCACCCTGAGGAGGCCCGCTCTGTGGGAGCGTACCGGTCTGTGAGAGGGAATCTGTGGCAGAAGGCGGTCTCGGAGATATCCAGGTCCGATGCCAGGTGGGTTAGGCTGGGAGAGGGACTGGTCCGAAGTCACCTATCCTTCTTTTATGTCTCAAGAGGGCCTAGAACTCAGATTCCTGGTTTTTTAGGCCAGCAACTTAACCTCTACACTGAACTGACTCTTTCTTCTTTTTGTGACACCCCCCCCCCAAGAATCTGGGGTTAGGTTAGGCAAAAAGACTATACATTTAATAACTAGACTAAACTGTGTCTTGCCGAGGAGACGTAAATCTACTAAATAAATAAACAGTGCTTGTCAGAAAGATTGTGTAGATTGGATTTTGAGACATTCCATGAGATTAGCAACAGATCCACAAGATTATATAGTGTGAAATAATACTCAGAGGGCTTTCCTAATCTTTGAATCAGCCTTTCAGTATTTCATATTAACAGAAGTCAGGGAGGAACTTATTTTTCATGTTTTAATATGGTTTTATTTACCAGGATAGTGAAAATCCTACAAGTAGCTTGTCCCTGTGGCATACAGGGCTTTAAATGCTTTTCCATGGAACCCCACATAAACTGGGAACTGACTAAGGTATGAGAGGTATAAGATATGAGTGGCAATAGAAAATAATATGCATATTGTGTGTATGTGTGTGTGTATATATATTGTATGTATATATGTGTACATCTATAGGTGTGTGTATGTGTTTATACGTGTGTGTGTGTGTGTGTGTGTGTGTGTGTGTACAGTGAAGATTGCAGAAAGATGCAAAACAGATGTATGTTTACCTGGAATTCACATTGCTAGCAATATTTCATTATTTACACCCATGATCAGTGGAACAAACTGTCAGTAACAAAATCAACACTCATGCACAGAATTAAACATGAAACACTTTCTGCAAGCAATGATGAAAACAAGCCATGAGGTCAAGTACTCCTAATGACAATAATTCTATATTATTATAAAAGAATGTATTTTGAAACTGTGAACTGAATTAATTATAGTTTTGGCATTTCAGACACTAAGCTACTCAGCTTTAAAAATACAATGTACTATATAATTTTATTTGAATTTGAAAGATCCTGTTCACTACACAATTTGTTTGTCATCTTTCAACAAAATTTCCAAAACAGTTTAGGAAATAAAACAGCAGTTTCACTCTGTGCA
>NW_015418235.1:0-1541 GCF_001527695.2 Protobothrops mucrosquamatus | reverse complement strand
CGGGCAGCCGCGCCCCTTCCCCGTCCTCCTGCTGCCGCTGCCGCCGCCGCAAAGCTCTCTGCCACCCGGCCCTACCTCAGCCCGGGCAGCCGCGGCCCTTCGCCGCCCGGCACCACCTTGGCCCAGGCAGCCGCGACCCTTCACCGTCCTGCTGCCGCTGCTGCCGTGGCCCTTCACCGCCCAGGCAGACGCGCCCCTTCCCCGTCCTCCCACTGCCGCTACCGCCAAGCTCTCCGCCGCCCGGCCCCACCTTTAAGTTTTTTTCCTGAAATTTCCCTTAAAATGAAGGTGCGTGTTATACGCCGGTGCGTGTTATACGCCAATAAATACGGTAGTTTTCATATTTGCATTCTAATCACTCTGGTAATGTCACATCCTTTGGGGATATTGTGTTTTGCACCTCTTTCAATTTGTCACTGAATCCTTCAATATCTTCTAACATGCATCTCAGTTATGGTATTCACTTGTATACGATTGATATTCACTAGATAGTCACTAATATTATTAGATATAGTCTATTGTGTTGTATATTAGCTTATAACTGAACATATATTTAGCAGTATCCTCTATGAGTATTATAATGAGTCCATTGTTTTAAAAAGTCTCATACACTTAATATAATATTATGTGATCATCTGATTTAAAGTGATCCATGGCAGCCTTCTAGGATTCACCTATTCCTATAATATCCAATGTTATGCTTAATTTCTGCTTTGATAATTTCAAGTTTGCCTTGCTTCAAGTTTCTCACATTCCATATTCTATTTATATGAATCCTTGTAATTAAAAACTCCTCTTTTGATACTGGTGTCTTTGTAATTTTGGGTTCACATCATCATCTCCAGATCAACTTGTGGAAGTTCAACCCTCTCTCTTAATAATTAGAGGATACCCGTTGACTTGGAAATTTCTCTTCCACCTAAACTCATCTAAATATGACCATCTCATCCATATAGTTTATTTGACAATACTTGACAATACTTACCAATATAGATGTCCTTCAACTTCTTTTTTCCAGAAAGCTTTGATTCCCCTAACCCTACTAAACCATACTTGCTCTCATATTATCAATATTTCTTAGCTTCATATTTTTTCAACCTTGCTAGCAAGGATGATCATCTCTGAAGCTCATACTTGCATCACTCTTGCTTACAGAGTCATTGAAGTTACTGAGTCTTCATGCATCTAGGAAGATACTCTGGAGAAAAGATAAAAAGTTAGAAAAAAAGTTTATTCTTACTGAACCCTAGGAGTCAGGAAATGCATTTTGTGAAAAGTTTCATGTCGTTAATTGTATTTGTAAAGTATTATAGACATTTTATTTTCTTTGTCTTTTGAAAGGAAAAACTGATTAACTGATTTTGTGGATGTCATTGGCTATCTAAATGTGAGGTACCTACCTTAAGAGAGTCATCTGACAATGCATCTCATCAAACGTGGCTCACCATATCTGGTCAGGTAGAAGCAGTTTGCCAATCACTTACATCTCTCCTTGGTCAGTTCCAAATTTTTAGCAAAGCAGAAATGAACATTACAGAACT
>NW_015418234.1:0-1541 GCF_001527695.2 Protobothrops mucrosquamatus | reverse complement strand
GTGAGTTCTAGTCCTGCCTTAGGCATGAAAGCTGGCTGGATAATTTTGGGCCAATTACCAGGAGAGGGAGAGTTCTAGTCCTGCCTTAGGCGTGAAAGCTGGCTGAGTGACTGGGCCAATCACCAGGAGATGGAGAATTCCAGTCCCACCTTAGATATGAAAGCTGGCTGGATAATTTTGGGCCAATCACCAGGAGAGGATGAGTTCTAGTCCTGCCTTAGGCATGAAAGCCAGCTGGGTGACTTTGGGCCAATCACCAGGAGAGGGTGAATTCTAGTTGCACCTTAAGCATGAAAGATGGCTGGATGACTTTGGGCCAATCACCAGGAGATGGAGAATTCCAGTCCCACCTTAAGCATGAAAGCCAGCCGGGTGACTTTGGGCCAATCACCAGGAGAGGGTGAGTTCTAGTCCTGCCATAGGCACCCAACCTTTTGACTGTTTTCCAATTCAGTGATCCATGCAAAGCTTTGACTTGATCATCCTTTTAACAGAGATCCATATTTTCTCTCCCTTTTCTGCCCAGATGGCAACAAACTCACATCTCCTTCCCACAGATAGCCAAAGAGAGGCAGGCAAGGCGAAACCCCCCCCCTTTTTTTTAACAAAATAGAAACATCAAAAAGCATGAAATTCTAGTCTTAGCAAAAAAAAGAGAGAGAAGGGATTCTTTTCTACTTAAAATAGCCTCAATTCTCTTTCTTTCTTTCCCGTGCATTGTAGTGGTGGAGGCTGATGTTGGTGTCTCAATTGCATTCCACATTGTCCCCGAGTGAACTTTGCAGCTGTCTTATAAGAAAAGAGAGGGGGGGTTCAATAATTTTAGCTCCTGAAGAGCTCAGCTGCATCTTTGCATTTTCAGTGGGAGGAAACGAAAGGAGTTAAGTCTTCACACCACCTCTTTGAATACCGCATCCAATTTTGGTCACCACAATATCAAAAAAGATGCTGAGACTCTGGAAACAGTGCAGAGAAGAGCAACAAAGATGATTAGGGGACTGGAGGCTAAAACATATAAGGAACGGTTGCTGGAATTGGGTATGTCTAGTTTAACGAAGAAAAGGACGAGGGGGGACATGATAGCAGTGTTCCAATATCTCAGGGGTTGCCACAAAGAAGAGGGAGTCAAGCTATTCTCCAAAGCATCTGAAGGCAAGACAAGAAACAATGGTGGAAACAAATCAAAGAGAGAACCAACCTGGAATTAAGGAGAAACTTCCAGGAGACAGTGTGTTGGCATGAAAGCCAGCTGGATGACTTTGGGCCAATCACCAGGAGGCAGTGAGTTCTAGTCCTGCCTTAGCCATGAAAGCCAGCTGGATGATTTTTGGGCCAATCACCAGGAGACAGTGTGTTCTAGTTCCACCTTAACCATGAAAGCCAGCTGGGTGACTTTGGGACAGTCCCAATGGAGTCAATGGAATTCAAAGTTAGCTCTTGTGGGTGTGAAGGGACTTGAGACTGATGATGTGTTTGACCCCTCCCTTGGGCTCAGCCTGGTTATCTCCTACATGCATGGATGGATGGACGGATGGATGGAT
>NW_015418233.1:0-1541 GCF_001527695.2 Protobothrops mucrosquamatus | reverse complement strand
ACAGACGGAGCTAACTAGGAAACTTGGACTTTTTATAAATAAATTAAAACTGTGACTCAGAAGATTAAGTACTCTTCTCAAATGACTGAAAACTGAAAGTTAACTTTTGGAGGAAAAAAAATGGCTGCGGCTTAGCCGCTTCTTTGTTCTAAAGAGACACTTTCACTTTCCTTCCGGTTGTGGATTGCTACATTGTAAAGATTGTAAAGAATTCTCAAAAAATAAGGAAAAATTAAAGTAAAATCTGCTTGACTTTTTGCTGCTTTGGATTTTATATTAAGATTTTTCTTAAATTTAATAATGGCTTCTAAACGAGGTGTAGTCCCTGCACCACTTAAATCAGCTGTTTCCTCTCCAGCTGTACAAACTACGCAACAGAGAGCTAAAACTCCTCCACCCTCCTCACCACCTTATATTACTTTAAAGGACTTGCAGGATTCTTTGATGCAGATGCAGATGCAGATGTCCAAACAAATTGTACAACAAATGAGAGTGGAGACAGAAGAGCTTCTTGTTAAAAAGAATGATGAACTTTGTGAGAGTATGTTTCAAATCTTTCAGGGCTTTGCTTTTCATATGGATCGTATAGAGAATCGTGTGGAGGAAGTGGGAGAAAAAATGGAAGGGATGGAGGAGAGAATGGAAAAAGTAGAAGAGAGTATAGAGATTACTCAAAATGATATTGTGATGTCACAATTCAGAGAGATGGAACATGCAATAAGAATTAGAGGTCTTCAAGAAAATGCACAGGAGAAATTGAGAGAAGAGGTATCAGCTGCTCTAGCGTTGGTTTTAGACTGCGACCCTGAAATTATCTATGGAGAGATTGAAAAAATATTTAGAGTCAATTCATGGGTTGCACGTCAGAAAAAACAGCCTAGGGGTGTTGTTGTTTATTTTTCTAGAAAAGTACGTTGAAATGAAATTATACAGGCCTTCTACCAACAGAGATTTCAGATTGCTGCTCAGGATATTATACTTTTGAAAGAAATACCTTCAAAGATTTTTTAAAAAAGAAAGGAGTTTGCTTTCTTGGCTCAGGAGTTGAAGAAGCAGCAAATACCTTTTAGATGGGAAATACCAGTTGGAATGGCCTTTACATTTGCTGGGAACCGTTATAGACTCAATACATTACAGAAAGCAAGAAATTTTTATCTAACGGTTCTGAAAGCTGATTCATCTTCTACATCACCAGTTAAAGGAACAGAAGAAGGAGTAGAACAACTGATTGTGGATTTACCTGGAGCTATGTCACTATCTGCAGGAGATTTTCAGAATTTACAAGCGTTGGAGGCAAAACAGGATCCAAAAGACCAGAGAATGGCACGTGCGGCTCATAAGCGCAAAGAAAGAGAACAACAGAAAGAGGCTATGCCCCAAACAAGTTCAACTACTTCGGAGCCAGTGGGAGGGGCCAGACCTAAAAGATCTGTTACAATGGATCTTCAAGGGATGATTCAGAAGCTCCAAAAACCAAAGGATGGTTAAGTTAATATCTTTAAATGTTAATGGATTGAATTCACCACAAAAAAGGAGAAAAA
>NW_015418232.1:0-1541 GCF_001527695.2 Protobothrops mucrosquamatus | reverse complement strand
AGAGGAGAGAATGGGAAGGATGGTGGGGGGGCAGCAGAGGATCCGTCACGGAGATTGAGACCGGGGAGAAACAACAGGGGTGCGGGTATGAAAGGGAGAGTACCCCCGCGCCTCCAATGACCCCCCACCGGAGGAAGGGCAGGGAGGGGGAGGCAGCAGAGGATCCGTCACGGAGATTGAGAGCGGGGAGAAACAACAGGGGTGTGGGTATGAAAGGGAGAGTACCCCCGCGCCCCCAATGGCCTCCCGCCGGAGGAAGGGTAGGGAGGGGGAGGCAACCTGCACCCATATGCGTGCGAAGGAAGGATCGAACTGGGGAGTTGAGGCTAGAAAGGGAGAAGAGAGGAGAGAATGGGAAGGGTGGTGGGGAAGTGGAGGATTTGTTACGGAGATTGAGAATGGGGGGAGCGAACAACAGGAGGGTGGATACGAAAGAGAGAATACCCCCGCACCAGAGGAATGGCAGGAGAGGATCAGTAGAAGGAAAAAGAAGGGGAGTGGGCACGAGGAAAGGAACATCGTTGACGGGGAGGCAACGAGAACGAACATGGAGGCGCCGCCAGTGCCTCCGACGACCCTTCACTGGAGAGGTGCGGGGAGAGGGATGATGGTCCTACACACACTTATGGAGGAAGGGTTGAGTGGGGGTGTGGAGGGGAGGAAAAAGGAAGAGAGGAGATGTTTGGAGGATGAGAATGAGGGAACCATGAGAATGGTGGGGGCATGGGTGAGAAAGGAGTCAGACAACGCTATGGAGAAGGAGGAAGAGAGGAAGAAGGTGGGACCGCAAGCAGCTGGGAGAAAAAAAAAAGGGGGGTAATGAACAACAAAGCGATGCCCTGGATGAAGGAATGCCTCCCCCTCCCGACGAACAAACAAGGCAGGGAAAGAAAGGGGGTGGGAAGGAGAGAGTCAGGAGCGTGGCAGCTCGCGAAAGGACAACTAAGAACCTAATGCAGGAGGACTATCTGGGCCCGGTCACGAGATCTAGGAGCCGGGTGCAAAAGGCACCGCTCCTATAAAAACAGCCATCCTACTGACTGCTAGTCACCCTGACGAAGCCGGCAGGAGGCCGGTGAAAGCTAGGTGTTTTAATGGTAATAAACTTTTTGTAGTTTTTTAATCTCCTGGTGGTCTCACAGTTTGTGATTCTTTGAATATATATATATATAATCTTGAGTTTGGTGCATCTTGTCGGCCCAAATATGGGAGAAAGGAATATATATATATAAATATATATATATATATATCAAAATTTGGATTGCTAACAAAGAATTAAGGGATTCCATATATATATATATATATATATATATATATATATATATATATATATATATATATATATATATATATATATATATATAGTCTATTATCAATTGGAGCGTGAAGTCTTACGTTTCATGGAAGTACGAGAACAGTGTAGTGTTGATTTGTGTGAGTGGCACACTGGAGCTAAGAACCTCAAATCAAATCTTCATTACAGTCATAGACCAGCATAACCAGTGGTGGGATTCAAATATGTGAACAATCGGTTCTCTGTA
>NW_015418231.1:0-1541 GCF_001527695.2 Protobothrops mucrosquamatus | reverse complement strand
AATACCACTCTGGTAAACAACACCTTCAATACCCACTGGTAAACAACAAGCCCACCATCCAAATTCCCACAGCCTCCAGACACTAAGAAAGCACAAATGGCACTACTTGATCAGTCAGGGACAGAGAACTATATTGATGATACCTTATCCTGTGGCAGCGGACAATCTCACCAGTAGTTCCATGCAGATGTTAAAGAAGCATGGGGACAGAGTAGAATCTCAGGGAAGGGACTTGACTCTCAAGCATTCTCCCTCATCAACATCAGCTGGAACCAACCTTGGAAGAAGAAGGAGAACTGCAATACTGTATCTTCCTTCATATCCATAAGTTGATCAAAAAGGATACCATGATGAAAGAATCAAAATTTGTTGAGAGATGAAGGATGATCAGATGGATGTACCCCCACCCTGAACCCATCAGACATCGTCCACAAGTGCAATCAATGCCCTTTTAGAACTTTAGCTGGAAAGTGTCTAGGCCAGGGGTAGGCAACCTTGGCTCTTTTATGACTCCTGGACTTCAACTCCCAGAGTAGGCAACTCCAAGGTTGCCTACCCCTGGCCTAGGTAATGTGGATGATTAACTGTAACATAAAAGTTCCTTTTTCTGTACGTTTTTTCTATAACTAGAGAATGAGAAAGGAGGACCAGATCTACCATACTTGTCCCTATTCTCCTCTGTTCAGACACGGAACCTTTACAAATAAATTGAAGACCTAAATTGAGTATTTATGTAAACAGCATCGCTGTCATTAAACAGGTCGAGCAGAGTTATGGATCGGCACTAATTTTCAAGAAGCAAAACGAGGCAATTTAAAAAAAGTATTTCTGGTTCATCTTAACGCATTTAAATTATAAATCTTACATTTTAGCTCACTCTGATTTCAAACATGTAATAGAGTTTACACAGAAATGAAATAGTCAAGTTGCCAGATGATGCTCACATCCATCTTGCTCAGTGTGTTCTATCTGCAGAAATCAAACATTCTATCTTTATTTCGATTTCCCCCTTCCCTCTACATATTCTGCAACCACCCATTTTATTGTTCTTTCTACACGCAAGGCTGCAACATCCCCTTGCTTTTGAATTGTTCTGGAATGCATCTTGATAATTTTATTTATTTGGGTGAGCATCTGCAATCATAGGGCTATTTAAAAGCTGTTTTTCTGCCTAGCAGAATTATTGATGTTGTTCGAAAAACATCAAAAATGGACTTATAGCTCTGATTGTTCAAAATATGGAAAAATTCAGGATCAAGAAGAAACATCTTGCCTTTGATGAGGACAGAAAAAAAGATATTTTTAAAAGACAGAAGAAGTGAATTCAGTGGTTCTGGGAATGGTTCCAATGTTACCAAAAATGTAGATACTTCAGTAAATGTAGATACTTCAGGGAGGATTTTATTTAGGGTGATTTTAAAAATAATTTTAAATAGAGACACAGCTTCTAATATTCGGTTTTTTAATCTGGTTTTACAGGGGTTTGTATTTTTATGCTTTGTATTTGTACTGTTTTTAATACGCTGTGCACCGCCCTGAGT
>NW_015418230.1:0-1541 GCF_001527695.2 Protobothrops mucrosquamatus | reverse complement strand
ACTCAGGGCGGTGCACAGCGTATTAAAAACAGTACAAATACAAAGCATAAAAATACAAACCCCTGTAAAACCAGATTAAAAAACCGAATATTAGAAGCTGTGTCTCTATTTAAAATTATTTTTAAAATCACCCTAAATAAAATCCTCCCTGAAGTATCTACATTTACTGAAGTATCTACATTTTTGGTAACATTGGAACAATTCCCAGAACCACTGAATTCACTTCTTCTGTCTTTTAAAAATATCTTTTTTTCTGTCCTCATCAAAGGCAAGATGTTTCTTCTTGATCCTGAATTTTTCCATATTTTGAACAATCAGAGCTATAAGTCCATTTTTGATGTTTTTCGAACAACATCAATAATTCTGCTAGGCAGAAAAACAGCTTTTAAATAGCCCTATGATTGCAGATGCTCACCCAAATAAATAAAATTATCAAGATGCATTCCAGAACAATTCAAAAGCAAGGGGATGTTGCAGCCTTGCGTGTAGAAAGAACAATAAAATGGGTGGTTGCAGAATATGTAGAGGGAAGGGGGAAATCAAAATAAAGATAGAATGTTTGATTTCTGCAGATAGAACACACTGAGCAAGATGGATGTGAGCATCATTTGGCAACTTGACTATTTCATTTCTGTGTAAACTCTATTACATGTTTGAAATCAGAGTGAGCTAAAATGTAAGATTTATAATTTAAATGCGTTAAGATGAACCAGAAATACTTTTTTTAAATTGCCTCGTTTTGCTTCTTGAAAATTAGTGCCGATCCATAACTCTGCTCGACCTGTTTAATGACAGCGATGCTGTTTACATAAATACTCAATTTAGGTCTTCAATTTATTTGTAAAGGTTCCGTGTCTGAACAGAGGAGAATAGGGACAAGTATGGTAGATCTGGTCCTCCTTTCTCATTCTCTAGTTATAGAAAAAACGTACAGAAAAAGGAACTTTTATGTTACAGTTAATCATCCACATTACCTAGACCAGGGGTAGGCAACCTTGGAGTTGCCTACTCTGGGAGTTGAAGTCCAGGAGTCATAAAAGAGCCAAGGTTGCCTACCCCTGGCCTAGACACTTTCCAGCTAAAGTTCTAAAAGGGCATTGATTGCACTTGTGGACGATGTCTGATGGGTTCAGGGTGGGGGTACATCCATCTGATCATCCTTCATCTCTCAACAAATTTTGATTCTTTCATCATGGTATCCTTTTTGATCAACTTATGGATATGAAGGAAGATACAGTATTGCAGTTCTCCTTCTTCTTCCAAGGTTGGTTCCAGCTGATGTTGATGAGGGAGAATGCTTGAGAGTCAAGTCCCTTCCCTGAGATTCTACTCTGTCCCCATGCTTCTGTGGGAAGTTAACCCAGAGAAGGAAATATTAAAAAGGCAGAAAGAAAGATATTGTTCACCAAAAGGATTTTTAAAAGCATTTTCTGAAAAGCAGAAACCAAACCTGGCCTCATCTCTTTGCCCAGGGCAGTAGTTAGTCTTATACATATGCAGATGTGGAACCATCAGAAAGTTTGGAGCCAGGGATCTCAAGA
>NW_015418229.1:0-1541 GCF_001527695.2 Protobothrops mucrosquamatus | reverse complement strand
GGGGAGGACTCCTACGGGGGAGGGGGTGCTCGGCGCTCCGGCCAAGCGACTCGAGGGCCTCCTCTCCCCCCCCCCGCGCCGTCTTCCCCCTCGCCCAGCCGGGCGTCTCTTCTCCCTCCGCAGCACCTACGGGAAGCTGTGGCTGGAGTCGCGCCGGATCCTGCAGGAGCTCCTGGAGCAGGAGCTGCCGGCCGAGCCGCGGAAGGCCGAGAAGAGCCGGGCCGCCTTCTGGCACCGGCTGGCCCACCTCTTCCTGCGCTACGTGCAGGTGGCCCGGCGCCTGGAGGCCTGCCACGACCAGGTGGTGCACCCGCAGAAGCGCCTGGTGCTCCGACCCCTGCTGGAAAGCGTGCTGGGCCGCCTCCTGGAGCTGAAGCAGGAGCTGGTGCAGCTGGACCGCTCCGAGTACCACTACATGGACCACGTGCTGGAGGAGCTGAAGCTGACGCCGGTCAGTCACACACACACACACACACACACACACACACACACACCGGCCTACCCCCCCACCCCAGGGTCTTTTTCACACCAGGCAGCTGGACCCTCTTTTTTTCCCCCTTTGAAGACGTTTCGCTCCCCATCCCGGGAGCTTCGTGGAACGGCGCCTTTGGGTCAAGCGGGGCCATCTGGATGACTGACAGCCTCCCTAGACCTGTCCTTGACCCGGCCCCAAACAAGAGCCAGGGTTGCCTTCCTCCGGTCTGGGGTTTCCTGCCTGAGCAGGGGGTTGGACTAGATGACCTCTGAGGTCCCTTCCAACCTATTCTATTCTATTCTATTCTATTCTATTCTATTCTATTCTATTCACTCTGTTCTGTCAGGGTCTCCTGCTTGCACATGGGGTTGAACTAGATGACCTCTGAGGTCCCTTCCAACTCTGTGATTCGATTCTATTCTATTCTAAACTCTGTTCTGTAAGGATCTCCTTGAGCAGTGGTTGGACTAGATGACCTCTGAGGTCCCTTCCAACTATTCTATTCTATTCTATTCTATTCTATTCTATTCTATTCTATTCTATTCTATTCTATTCACTCTGTTCTGTCAGGGTCTCCTGCTTGCACATGGGGTTGAACTAGATGACCTCTGAGGTCCCTTCCAACTCTGTGATTCGATTCGATTCTATTCTAAACTCTGTTCTGTAAGGATCTCCTTGAGCGGTGGTTGGACTAGATGACCTCTGAGGTCCCTTCCAACCTATTCTATTCTATTCTATTCTATTCTATTCTATTCTATTCTATTCTATTCTATTCTATTCACTCTGTTCTGTCAGGGTCTCCTGCTTGCACATGGGGTTGAACTAGATGACCTCTGAGGTCCCTTCCAACTCTGTGATTCGATTCTATTCTATTCTAAACTCTGTTCTGTAAGGATCTCCTTGAGCGGTGGTTGGACTAGATGACCTCCAAGGTCCCTTCCAAAGCCGGAAAGGTTGGGGAGGGCCGCCCTACAGGATGCTCGCTGAGGTTCACGGGGGGGGGCGTCCTCATTCTCAGAGGAAGCTAAATGGAAGGGGATTTCTCCCCCCCCCCCGCCGCCCTTTG
>NW_015418228.1:0-1541 GCF_001527695.2 Protobothrops mucrosquamatus | reverse complement strand
GAAGGGACCTTAGAGGTCTTCTAGTCTAGCCCCCTCCTCAAGCAGGACAACCTATATCAATGGTGGCGAACCTACGGCACGCGTGCCAGAGGTAGCACTCAGGGCCCTCTCTGTGGGCACGCATGCCACCACTGCCAGCAGTTTGTGCAGGTCCATTAGGCCGCCGCTGCTGCCCAGAGCGGCAGCCCCACCAGGCACAGAGGAGGTGAAGCAGACAGCTAGCAAGCTCGAGTAGATGTGGTAGAGCCCGCCCGCACCCTGCAAGCCAAAGGCCACCCCGAGCAGGAAAAACCGGATCCCCATCGGCACCATAGCCCCACAGTCCCAGCTAGAATTGCATGCCTCCTCCCATCTATGCTGGGCCTCCTGCCCACCCCCCTACCTGCCAGAGACCCCCTGGATCTCCCCCAATGCTGCCCAGCCCCCACAGGCTTTCCTCCCATGAGCAACATCGAGGTGGCCATGCCCACCCAGTTTACCGTGACAACCGCAGCCATGCCCACCCAGTGGGCCACGCCCCTATGCCCCCCGCTGAGGGCATCACAATCCTGATGCGGCCCTGGCACTTTGCGATAATAAGTGGGTTTGGGGCACTCGTCGCCATCACTGACCTATATCATCTCAGACAAATGACTCTCTAGCTTCTTTTTAAAAATCTCCAGTGATGGAGCGCCCACAATTTCTGGGGGCAAGCTATTCCACCGGTTAATTCTCCTCACTGTCAGGAAGTTTCTCCTTAATTCCAGGTTGCTTCTCTCTTTGATCAGTTTCCAACCGTTATTTCTTGTCCTGCCTCTGGTGCTTTGGTGAATAATGTGACCCCCCCTTTTTAGTGGCAGCCCCTCAAATACTGGAACACTGCTATCATATTTATTGTATATTCGCTTTCATTCTTGTTTGCTTTCCTTGGCCTCAAATCAGGAAATAAGGAATAAGGAAAGCTACAAGCCAGAATGTCATTGGTGGCTATATCTATTTTGTCAGATATAAATATATTCTGCTATATTTTCCATATACAGGTAGTCCTCAACATAACCATTAATTTAATGATTACTCAGTGTTACAATGGCACTAAAAAAGTGACTTATGTCCAGTTCTCATACTTACGACCGTTCCAGCATTCCCAGTCATATGATCAAAATCCCAACACTTGACATCCAGCATGTATTTATCACGGTTGCGGCATCCCATGGTTCTGGGATTGTCATCTGCAACTTTCCTGGGAAGCTTCTGACATGCAAAATCAATGTGGGAAGCCAGATTTGCTTAACAACCACACGATTCACTTGCCTGCAATGATTTTCTTAACAACGGTGGCAAAAAGAGTCATAAAGTAGAGCCAGACTCACTTAACAACTGAAATTGTGCTCATAAGTCAAGGACTATCTGTATATATTCCATTATATTTAGTGGAAGCTTATTCAACTTCCCCAGTGATCAGTGAATATGGATTTGGGAAATAAAGAATACAGGTAGCCCTTGACTTACGACCACAATTGAGCTCAGAATTTATGTTGCTAAGTGAGAAATTTGTTAAGTCA
>NW_015418227.1:0-1541 GCF_001527695.2 Protobothrops mucrosquamatus | reverse complement strand
TTTGATGAACACTCGGTTGCAAGCATTCTGGCAAGTTCTCGTGGCTTATCTTTGTTTGCTGTGGTTTATCATTAAAGACTTGGCAGGCAGCTACGAAGTGGCTGCCAAGACATTCCGTTGCCTTCGTCGGTGCCGAGTAGTTTGTCAGGCCTCGGCTGACTGGTTGGGGGGTGTGGGTCGGACGGGGGACAGAACAGTATGATAATGTAAGACTCTGGCTTCACAGTGGTTCACTTACCCCCTAGGACCCTGAAGTTGCTTGCCCCACAATGTTTTACATTCGGCTAAATATGTAGACGATGCTCAAAACCAGAATTCTGATTTTCATTAAACAAAATCTGTGTTTGCCCTTTTTAGTTTTCATCGTAGAGTAACTATCAAATAAACCTAGCCTTAGACGCTCACAAAAACGTCCCTCTCATTTTATGCTTCTTGGCAAACATTTCCAACAATACTTCCATCCTTGGGGGGGGGGGGTTAGAGAAAAAAACACAGGTGTGTGGAATACAGCTGGCTGAATTAATTTCTGCTGACTACTGTGCAGCCTTTGAATGTGAGTGTGGAGATAATTGCAAATTACTGCTGCTGTTGTTGGAAGCTTAAATCCACCCCCTTTCCCTCCCCCACTCCTGTCTTTCTCAGGTGCTTTGTGGGGAGAAGAAACTCAATAATGCAACAACTTGTTAGGAAAATGGGGGTTAAACCATTTCATAGCATCTGTTTTTAACTCAGGAAAAGGTACATAAAGAGAGCCATTGAAGACAAGATGGTTGTTCACTCTGGAGACAGGACGGACAATGAAGCCCACTTTGGGTCTTTTGGCTGATTTGTTTTGGTCTGGTCTGAATAGTATAATAGTATGTGGAAAAGACCTTGGGAGACAGGATGAAGTGATGCTGCCTAGGGAACAGATAAGAGACAACATAGCCCACAGCTGGATAATGGGCAGGGCAAGAGGCTGAGAAGGAATCCTTCCTAAGACCTACCAGGTTATCAAGGTGATGGTGGAAGAATTTTATTTTCAGACTTGCAAGGCTGATGATAGGCTTAGTAGGTAGATCAAATAAATTCTACTTTATTGTGAAGCTACATTAGCAGAATCTGTGGAATACCACAAAGCAGGTGCTTAGGGCTGGAGATCTTCCTCCTTCCAGCACTGACCGGAACTAATTCCAAAAGAAGGACTAACACAACACTGTGTCTCTCACTCCTGATCTGCTGAACCAGTCTGCATCCAGTTTTGGTCACCACAATACGAAAAAGATGTTGAGACTCTGGAAAGAGTTCAAAGAAGAGCAATTAAGACGATTAGGGGGATGGAGGCTAAAACCTATAAAGAATGATTGCAGGAATTGGGCATGTCTAGTCTGATGAAAAGGATTGAGGATGACATACTAGCAGTGCTCCAATATTTGAGGGGCTGCCACAAAGAAGAGGGAATCAACCTATTCTCCAAAGCATCTGATGGTAACTAATCAAGCAACCTGGAATTAAGGAGAAATTTCTTGACAGTGAGAACAATTAATCAATGAAACAGCTTG
>NW_015418226.1:0-1541 GCF_001527695.2 Protobothrops mucrosquamatus | reverse complement strand
TATTATTATTATTATTATTATTATTATTATTATTATTATTATTATTATTATTATTATTATTATTATTAATTAAATTTATATACCGCCCTATCTCCCTTACGGGACTCAGGGCGGTGAACAGGCGATACTAAAAACCACGATAAATATACACAAGTTTCTGTTCTAAGTAAAAAAGATCTTGAGACTCTAGAAAGAGTACAGAAAAGAGTAACAAAGATGATTAGGGGACCTGAAGGCTAAAACATATAAGGCATGGTTGCTGGAATTGGGCATGTCTAATTTAATGAAGAGAATGACAAGGGGTGATATGAAAACAGTGTTCCAATATCTCAGGGGGTACCACAAAGAAGAGGGAGAAGCTATTTTCCAAAGCGCCTGAAGGCAAGACAAGAAGCAATGGATGGAAACTAATCAAGGAGAGAAGCAACCTAGAACTAAGGAGAAATTTCTTGACTGTTAGAACAATTAATTAGTGGAACAACCTGCCTCCAGAAGCTATGAATCCTCCAACACTGGAAGAGACTTGACAGCCATTTATCTGAAATCGTATAGGGTTTCCTGCCTGAGCAGAGGGTTGGACTAGATGACCTCCAATGTACCTTCCATCATCATCATCATCATCATCATCATCATCATCATCATCATCATCATCATCATCATCATCATCATCATCATATTGAATTCCTGCAATTTTCTCTTATGCCCTGCCTTTATCTTCAATAAGCCTTTATAATTTTTTCAGAAGCTTAAATAATTGAGAGGTACTCAAAGAATTGTCCCAATAAAAGAAATGTATTGTATTTAAGCAAGCATTTTTAATCTTGATGCAACCCTTTTAACACTAACATTTGCACCTTTTATGTGTATAAAGAGCACTGTTTGTAGCAAATCATATCCGGGGGACTGGGAAATTAGTAAGAATTGACGTCTAATTGACACTTCTTGTTCTTTGAATCAGCAAGGCATATTTGGGTCTGCATCTGAAACAGGTGCCTGACGTCAAGAGCCAAGACAAAATTTTATTCAGACCTTGAGATCCAGAAACCAAAGGCTCTGGGAAGGTCATCTTCAGCTACACCTGAGACATCTTCAAATTATGAGGCTGTGTGTGCGGGAAGATAAAAACTTACTGACATTTGGTAAAGTTTCTGAATGCTTGTGGAATCCCAGTGAGGTAGATCTAAACAGTGAGTTAACTTTGATCTTGTGAAAGAGGGAACTTTGAAACTTTGAAATGATTCTAAGTATAATTTCACCCTGAATGGCATTTATCAGGTAGTAGTCTGATAAAAAGACAACAAAATCCATTTTTGAATTTGAACCCCTGGAAACCATTCAACAACAGATAAATCTATCTGTCTAGGTCACGGGTGTCAAACTTGCCACGTCACATGACGTGTAGCGACATATCACGTCTCTTTTTGCATTGCCAGCAATGGGGTGGGCGCAGCTTCAGTATGGTGAAACCGACCCACGGGCCGGCAGTCTGACACCCTTGGTCTAGGTTGATGTTGAAGAAGTTGTCTAGGGAGGCTGCAACT
>NW_015418225.1:0-1541 GCF_001527695.2 Protobothrops mucrosquamatus | reverse complement strand
TGGCGGGAGGTTTTGTCATGGGCCATTGACTTCCTGTCAAAAAACATGCCGCAACCATTAATTGTCATATGACATGTTCCAAGAGGGGGAGAAGGTGAAAGAGAGAGAGGGAGGAAAGGAGTGCCAACGAGGCATGCTAACCTGCTTGAGTCTCCTTGATCTTCTCCCAGGTGGAGAAAAGGAGAGAAAAGAATGGAGACGAGGACGTGTTTCAATCGTCTCCGCTCACTCAGAGAGGCTTTCCCGGCCTTAGCAGAATAAAACTGAAGCCCAGCCTTGTAGATTTGGAAGCGACCCTCTGTAATCAAAATAGTCCATGCCCATTCTAGGTGCAAACACACACACACACACACACACACACAAATCCCTCAAGGAAGTTGTCAGTTACAGGTGGCTGTTGGAGAAGCCAAAGAGAGAATTGAATGGTCTTTTAAACATTTGGTTGCATATAGTCACAATGCTTTTTCCCCATCAAGGAGAACGTTCTAAGACTCAGTTAAGATTGATCTCTGCCTTTGGGGGCTGCAGAAGACCTCCTTGGGTTCTTTACTATGGGTAGTCCTTCCTTCCTTCCTTCCTTCCTTCCTTCCTTCCTTCCTTCCTTCCTTCCTACCTACCTACCTACCTACCTCCTTTCCTTCCTTTTTAAGAAGAGATTGAACAATCTGAAATGGTGTAGAGTCTCCTGATTGAGCAAGGGGTTGGACTAGAAGACCTCCAAGATCCCTTCCAGCTCTGTTCTGTTCCTCCCTGTTCCTCTGTCTCTCCTTCCTTCCTTCCTCCTTCCCTTCCTTCCTCCCTCCCTCCCTCCTTCTCTTCTTCTGTTTGTGTCTCTTTCCTTTCCTTTCCTTTCCTTCCCTTCCTCAGAAGCAAATATGGATCAAATTCTCATCGACTACGATATTCTTAACAGAGTAACAGAGTAGATAAAGAATCTCTTTGAATATCCTGTACAGTTTTCTCTCTACCTTCCTAACGTTGCCAAGCTTATAAGAGGAGAAGGCATGAAGGAATTTCTCCCTTTTACATATATTATTTCCATTGTAAGAATTGGAGGTGGCTAGGGAGGTGCCAAATTGTCCCACAAACACAGACAAGCCCTGGTAGCAGCCCCCTCCAACCCATGAGTTCAACCCCCCCCCAAAAAAAAACCCTAAATCCCATTCATGAATCTCAAACAGAAATTCTGAAGCTCCTTGAGAATGAAACAGAAAAACCTGAAGCTTCTTTTTTCTTTCCCCCCAGGGGAACAAAACTGAAGAAAAATTGGAAGGGAAACTTTGTCAGTTTCAATTTTCAACCATTAATTATGGTTCTTTGAATCTGGAGATAGAAAGTTAGACCAAATCCTACCCAGAGGATTGAACTAAAGTTCTTTAAGTGGTATCTATGAACCACCTTAAAATTTAGTGATGTCTAATTTTTTTTTTTTGACAATACAACGTTTTAAACTTCTTCCCAGATTACAAGACAAAAAAATCTATTTGGAGTTTTCAAGGTTTGGTCTTGAACGTTTCCAGAGTCTGTTTTATTCCCTTGAA
>NW_015418224.1:0-1541 GCF_001527695.2 Protobothrops mucrosquamatus | reverse complement strand
GCCCCAAACTACTTCGTAAGGAAGAGCTTAGACCTTCCAACAGGGTTCCCACACTGCCTATTTAAGAATTGAGGAAGAACTTCCCTCCATCGCTATTAGACTGCATAAGAAACTAGAAAGCCTTCAAGTTTCCCATCTTGCCAAACTTTATTTTCTTCGTCACACAGGTAGGAATCAATGGTTAAACTTTTGTTACCTGCTTTCCAAATGTATTCCCTACCACTTTGGAGAGAACTTAGATTTTGGAATACAGAAAATACTAGAGATTGGCTTTTTGAAGGGATGCAATTAAAGATGGTATTGTAGTGCAATCATCCAAATTTTTTATTTTGGTATTATTATAATGGCCAACATCCATTTATCATGAAAACATCAGTGGGAAGAGATACAAAGGGAGCAGATTAGTATCTCATAATATAAGCTTTAGACAGTTAAAGCTAAGTTGATGAAAGGAGCAAGTGATTTAAACAAATGAAAGTGTCTTTTAATGGTGTGTCCCTTCTCTTTGTTCATAGGGTTGTCTTTCTATAACAGGTGTTATGCCATTTACTGTATGAATCACCACCAACCTCTTGTAAAACATATGGAAAGACAATGCCTGACATTTTTCAAAGTCACAGGAGAAGATTATACTTCTCATTAAGCTTAGTGGCTGATTTCAAAATTGGAACTATTATCTTTTCTTCATAGAACATGCACTCTATTATTAGATGAAAGCAGACAGAAAGTTGGATTGCCAACACTGGTGTAGAGGAGATACAAGGTTGTTTCTTTGTAAGCTTTGAATATGTAAAGAATGACACCCAATGAGATGCAAAATAACTTGTTCTTGAAGAGAGATCACTGGCTGTCCATTAACGTGTCTGCAAATGTTAATGTATATTTCTCAGCAAGGTTTATTTATTATAGGCCATGCTTTTCATGTGTCTCCATTATAGTAATATGTTGATTGCCTGAATTTCTTATCCTTCTCATTTTTGTGATTTGTATCTGAACCCAGCTATGTGTATAGCAGCCTTCCCCAATCTGGAGTGGCTAAAGGATTATGGAAGTTGAAGTCTAGTACATCTGAAATGCTCCAGTGAGGAGGAATGCTATAAAATATCCCAAGTTTCAAAATTGGGAAACATTACACATGGCTGAATTATTAATTTTTCAATGCAAATTAAATAATAATAATGAACTGTTCAATGCTGAATGCTCTGGATGACTTTTCTTTTTTTTTTTTTCAAATTTTTTTTTTATTATTTTCAACATAAAAAAAAAGAACACATCACAAGTACATCACAATTGAAACCCCCCCCCACCCCCCACCCGGACTTCCCAAACCTAATCCCAGGATACTATTCATCTAAAAGTAACCTTATATTAATATCCCTAACTCCACAAAATGTAATTCTACATAAGTAGGTGAAATATATATGTATGTATAAAAAGAGAAAATTTTTTATCTAAAAACCTAACCTATATTCCACCATTCTATGCTTATTTTGAATATAAACAATCCATCTTCTCCATATTGATAAAAATTGTTCATTTGA
>NW_015418223.1:0-1541 GCF_001527695.2 Protobothrops mucrosquamatus | reverse complement strand
AGAACTTTTGGAAAAGAAAAATCAGGAACTTTGTGAAAATTTATCACATATTTTCCAAGGACTTGCATCTCATATTGATCGGGTAGAGGGACGAGTGGATGAATTAGTGGAGAAAATGGAGGGAACGGAGGATAGACTTGAAAAGGTAGAGGAAGGAGTGGAAACTTTTCAAAATGATATGTTAATGATGCAATACAAAAAATTGGAATTTGCTCTGAGAATCAGGGGTCTTCCAGAGGACCCACAAGAGAAACTTAAAGAGGAAGTTGTGACAGCTTTAGCCCTGGTATTGAATTGCAATCCAGAGGTGATTTATGGAGAAGTAGAAATTTTTTTTAGAGTGAACTCCTGGGTTGCACGTCAAAGAAATCTACCTAGAGATGTGGTTGTTTATTTTACTACAAGAATACGTCGTAATGAAATCATACAGCTTTTTTATCAGCAGAGGTTTCAAATTGCCGCACAAGATATTATACTTTTAAAAGAAATATCTTCTAAGATCTTAAGAAGAAGAAAGGATTTTACATTCTTGACTCAGGAGTTAAAGAAGCGGCAGATACCTTTCAGATGGGAAATTTCTTTGGGTATTATATTCAACTTTGCAGGGACCAGACATAGACTAAACTCTGTTCAAAAAGCCAAAGATTTTTATACGTTGGTCCTGAAAGCTGATATGTCATCATCATCGATATCTAAAGCACAGGAAGATCTGATGGAGCAACCTGTTGTGGAATTGCCTGGGGCCATGTCATTACCAGTAGAAGATCCTCAGAAGGAGCAAAGGATGACCCGTGCTGCTTATAGGCGTAAAGAGAGACAGCAACAAAAAGAAACAGTTTCTAAAACATATCCACAGCCTTCAGAGCCAGTGGGAGGGGCGAGGCCAAAGAGAGCGGCTGCCACAGACATGCAAGGAATGCTTAGCAAGCTTTGTAAGCCAAAAGATGGATAAATGCTGGAAATGAGACTTTATTATGGAAATGGAACAAATTAGTTTATATGTTTGTAAAGAGTTTTTTGTTCTTTTTTTTTTTTCTGAAAGAGGTAAAAAATTAAGACTGGGATTTTATTTTATTTTTTCCAGCTGTGAAGCAGGAGGTATTGACTTAAGACTTTATTGAACGTATAGATTGGAGAGGGAAGAAAGTGAAGGGAAAATTTAAGTGTAAAATGCAACGAAAAATTATGTAAAGTTTAAATGTTGAAGGTGGATAGATTATATTAGATGTATGGAGTGATTAAATGTTACATAGTTTTTGAGTATATATTGGTTTTTAATTAATTTTAATTAATTCAATTGCTTTATTAGAGTTGAAGTAGGTATATACTGATAGTATTATATTTGCGGCCTTTTCTGGACCGGGATGCCTTGCGCACAGTCACCCATGCTCTTGTCACCTCCCGCCTGGACTACTGTAATGCTCTCTACATGGGGCTCCCCTTGAGGAGCACTCGGAGGCTCCAGTTGGTCCAGAATGCGGCCGCGCGGGCGGTGATGGGAGCGACTCGTCGCTCCCATGTAACGCCGCTGCTGCGCGAGC
>NW_015418222.1:0-1541 GCF_001527695.2 Protobothrops mucrosquamatus | reverse complement strand
CCTGTGTCTTCTACCACAGCCGCTAAGACTATTCAAGTGTTGAGAAACATTTTTGCTGCACACGGGTTGCCAGATGTTCTAGTGTCGGATAACGGTCCTCAATTTACTTCTACTGAGTTTCAGGGATTTCTTCGGACCAACATGATCCGCCACGCTGCTTCGGCTCCCTTCCATCCTTCCACCAACGGTCTGGCTGAACAGATGGTCTGCATCGCCAAGGACGCCCTCAAGAAGCTGACTTACGGCAACTGGCATCACAGGTTGGCTGACTTTCTTTTGGCACACCGTACTACTCCGTGCACTGCCACGGGTAAGTGCCCGGCCAAACTCCGCTGGGGTCGTCGGCTCGTGACTAAAGTGGACAGGCTGCATCCGGAACGTGTAGCTGCACAGGTGTCTCAGCCACACCCACCACGGGTCCTACGTGAAGGTGATCCTGTCTGGGCCAGGAATTACGGGCCTGGCCACCTCTGGGTACCGGCTGTGGTCTGCAAGGTCTCGGGGCCTCTGTCCTACGAGGTGTCCCTGACAGACGGTCGCGTGCTTCGCCACCACATTGATCAATTACGTGTGAGGCGGGACTCGCCTATGGTTCCTTCTCAGTCTCCTCTAGGGGGGGAGGAGGAATGGGCAATGCATTCTGGGAATCAAAACCAACAGCCAACGATGGCTGTGGGGAGTGAAGCGGGTACTCAATACCCAACCTCCACAGGTGCTTCAGGTAGCAGTTCTTGGGAAAGGGGGTACACAGACACCCCCCCCACACACTCCAGCCTGGGAGTCCCACCGGTGGCAGACTAATTATCCACCCCTAACAAGCAATACTCCAGACACGGAGAATACCTGGGAGCATACTCACAACTCACAACATGCAAGAGAGCAGGCAATACAAAGGGGGAACACGTCCCTTGCTGAAATGGCTCAGAGAAGGATGTCCTCACGCATCAGGGCTAACAGGGAGGCATCCCTAGACCCTAGCACTACAGAACCGCGCCAGGAAACCCGCACTCCATCAGGAAACACGGGAATGAACTCAGAGGGGTTAGACAACTCCATAGAGGGTAGGTCAACCAGGTTTAGCGACCAACAGGGCCCTGACTGCTCAAATACAGGAGACGGGCTGGAAAGTCAAACTGAAGTCACTAGTCATTCACAGGGCACTTCACCTAGTGCAAGAAGCAACGGGGAAGACAATACAAACTCCCCAGGTCTGAGAAGGTCGCTCAGGGTAAGAGGCCCTCCCAAACACCTAGCCGATTACGTAAAGTGAGCAGGTACATAGCAATAGCTGAACTAAAAGTACTGGCTGGTTGTCTTTAAGGAAACAAGGTCGGGGGCCACTGGATCTGGTTCAAAGGAACAGTCCCACACCTTATACATTGTGTGACATTAACTCATCATTAATTATATTACCATCAATAGGATGGCGTCCATGTGGGTGCAATCTTATTTCATCCAGGGGGAAGGGGTGTTGTGTCCTGAGCCTGCAAGAGGCAGGCTCGGGACGTTGCAAGAGTCCCGGGCATTTGCAGAAGCTGCCC
>NW_015418221.1:0-1541 GCF_001527695.2 Protobothrops mucrosquamatus | reverse complement strand
GCTGCTTGTAGTCAGTCTGTGCAATCTTCTTGCAGCAGCTTACCAGGTGGTCCACTGTTTCTTCAGCTTCTTTGCATAGGCGGCACTTACTGTCTGTTGCTGTCTTCTCAATTTTGACTTTATATGCATTTGTCCTTAAGGTTTGGTCTTGTGCAGCCAGAATTAGTCCCTCGGTCTCTTTCTTCAATTTTCCTGCTCTTAGCCATTGCCAGGTCTTGTTATTATCTGCTTTCCTAGCTATTTTTTTAATGTACTGGCCATGTAGTGCTTTGTCTTCCCATGCCTCTATTCTGTTCTTCATTTGGTCTTTCTTTCATCATCATCATCATCATCATCATCATCATCATCATCATCATCATCATCATCATCATCATCATTATTATTATTATTATTATTATTATTATTATTATTATTATTATTATTATTATTATACTGGTTGTAATGTTTGTAAGCTGCCCAGAGTCACCTCTAGATTAGATAGGCAGCACATAAATCTAATAAATAAATAAATAAAATAATACTTCCAATTCAACTGAATAGTAGATATATTTTCTTCAGTCTACCTTTTAAATTTTCTGTCAACAGACTGTATCTCTTAATACCGTATATCTACCTTCTGTAGGAAAACATGGAAAATCTCATGCACTTTTCTTGAAAGAAATAGTTATTAATTTCAGTAGCGTGATACTGAATAAATGTAAATGAGATGAGAAACTGGGGCATTTTCAAATAGTTTGCATTGTTATTGTGTATTTGTTTTCAAATGTCATTTCTCTGAAGGCTAATTTAGTGTTATATATAACAATTTACATGTTAAAAAGACCCATTAATCTTTTAATATTTTTGTTGTGAGGGATAATAACAGAGAATCATGGCAGAATTTAATCCAAAATGAATTCCAGATTTACATTTCTGCTGTCAGTAATTGCCTACAGTAGCACTGTATAGGGCAAAAGATGTAATTAAAAAATGACAAATGTTTTCCAATAAAGAGCCTACTCTTACCTACCAAATTTTTCATGGACCATATTTATGCAGGTATTCAGTAACCAATGTAACTAAAGTGGGATGGGGAAATAATTTTAAAAACACCTTTTCAGAAGCAAGTCTCACTCACCTTTAGCATTGAAGAAAAATGCACAGATGGTTAAATATATGGTTGGATACCATAAGCCTGATTTTTAATTGATTCATTTTTTTAAATGAATGAAAAATCACAAAGATTGAAATAACTAAGACTTGAGAGAAAACATGAAGTTGGAGAGTATAAAACCAGCAAGTTATCTCTTCCAAACATGAGCTTCTAGCATCTCAGTCCCAAGATAATAATAATATTAATAACAATAATGATAAAGTTGGAAGGGACCTTGGAGGTCATCTAGTCCAACCCCCTGCTCAGGCAGGAAACCCTATACCATTTCGGACAAATGGCTGTCCAGTCTCTTCTTAAAAACTTCCAGTGTTGGAGCATTCACCGCTTCTGGAGGCAGGTTGTTCCACTGGTTAATTGTTCTAACTGTCAGGAAGTTTCTCCTTAGTTC
>NW_015418220.1:0-1541 GCF_001527695.2 Protobothrops mucrosquamatus | reverse complement strand
TTGTTACGCTCACAAGGAGAAACCCCTCTTCCAAGAAACAGGCTGGAACCGCAGGAAAAAACCCATCCCTTTTATTATTCACAGACCTGAATCAATGTCCAAGGCAAACAAAACACAGTTCACAGAAACTCGATTCCACAACACAAATAGATTGCCTTCGGCCACCAGCACCTCCCACACCTTCCCTTTTATTATGCAGCCCAGGCATGGCTTCCTAATGCCTTCTCCTTTGCCTTTGGAGCAGCCCCATTGCATTCCTCTGTCCTACTCGCTTCTCTGCACATTCGTGCATCCGGGATTTGTCCCAGCTGTTCTTCATCACTGTCCAACTCAGGCTCCCAGCACAGCTGCATCTCAGCCTGAGTGCTAGTAGAGGGGCCAGGCTCCTCATCCCACCGTAAGTCTTGGAGCTCCTCAGAGCCTTCCTCCAACTCTGATGTCACTCCAGGCCCCTCCTCCTCCTCCTCCTCTGAGTCCTCAGACTCAGCTGTTAGATCTGCTGGCTGGCGAGGAATCACAACACATACATGATAATAAGTACCTGATTTATGTTTACATTTCCAACGTCTATCCGACATGTTCTTAATCATTTTTGCCAATCTTGCTGGTGGCGAGTGCCATCTAGGAAATGTTTTATATAAAGTCCTTCCCGTTGACCTTAACTCTCGCTAACTCTTTGCAGTGAAGGACGTGGTGATGGAGACGTTTCTGTCACAACTCAGGGAGGAGCAAATCCAGGATCAAAGCAACAGTTACAACATGTCCCCGTTGGGAGAAGTCTCTTTATCCTTCTCAAAGTAAGGCTGGGCCCAGCTTCCTCCTCTGCTAAAGTAGAGGTAGTCCTTGGCTTTAGGACCACAACAGAGCCTCAGATTTCTCTGGTCAAAGTGAGACATTTGTTAGGTGACTTTTGCCCCATTTTACGACCTTTCTCGCCACAGTTGTTAAGTGGATCGTTCCAGTTGTTAAGCGAGTCACGGTTGATAAGTGAATCTGCCTTCCCCCGTTGACTACTACTACTACTACTACTACTACTACTACTAATAATAATAATAATAATAATAATAATAATAATAATAATAATAATAATAGAGTTGGAAGAGATCTTGGAGGTCTTAAAAACTTCCAGGGTTGTTAAGAAGTGACTGGACAGCCATTTGTCTGAAATGATATAGGGTTTCCTGCCTGAGCAGGGGGTTGGACTAGATGACCTCCAAGGTGCCATCCAACTACTACTACTACTACTACTACTACTACTTCTTCTTCTTCTTCTTCTTCTTCTTCTTCTTCTTCTTCTTCTTCTTCTTCTTCTTCTTCTTCTTCTTCTTCTTCTTCTTCTTCTTCTTCTTCTTCTTCTTCTTCTTCTTCTTCTTCTTCTTCTTCTTCTTCTCCTTCTCCTTCTCCTTCTCCTTCTCCTTCTTTATTATTATTATTATTATTATTATTATTATTATTATTATTATTATTATTATTATTATTATTATTATAGTTGGAAGGGACCTTGGAGATCATCTAGTCCAACCCCCTGCTCAGGCAGGAAA
>NW_015418219.1:0-1541 GCF_001527695.2 Protobothrops mucrosquamatus | reverse complement strand
GATTTTAAATCGGGTTTATCTTAAGAGTAATTTTAAATAGCACAGCTTTAAATATTCGGTTTTAATTGGTTTTACTTGGGTGGGGTTGTAAATGTGTTTATGTTTTTTAATATGTTGTGAGCCGCCCTGAGTCCCGTTGGGAGAAGGGCGGGATATAAATCAAATAAAATAAATAAATAAATAAATAAATAAATAAAAGAAGCAAGATTCTTCCCTTTACTTTCTCCAAAAACCTTATACAAGAAATAAAAAATATATACAGATATTCCCTTGAGCCTCTGAACAAGTGTAATCATTTGTACACCAACATTGCGCTCAAGGCTGTCCTCCCTTTCATATATGTAAAGGCACATACCTGAGGGCAGAAAGGATTTGGGTGCACCAACGCTTCCAGGCCTGTAATACAAATGAAATATCACCAAAAAGCTTTCAGCATCTCCTGCAAAACTAAGTCCTCACTTGGTGTCTCTACAATGCCATTTCTATTCTCCTTACTTCTGGACACTTTTGACTTTCATATCACAGCTGGTTTCCTTTTACTTTGCTTCAGAATTATATGGATTAACTCAGCACTCTCAGTAGACAAACAAACAAACTTACTAAATGGTTATGAGTTAGATAGCCAATTTTTTCTCACAGTCTTTGGAAGGAAGGGAAGCAACAGTACCTTGGCCAAGAGCTACAGACACCCAAAAAAAAAAAAAAGAATAGCACAAACACAATTTAGAGAATTGGGAAGAGAATACGAGGTTGGAAAGAAGTTACCTTTTCATTCATAGTTTTGTGGTTCTTCTTTGTTTTCTTCAAAAATTGTTTCAGGCTACCAGAGGACATGTATTCCGTAATGAAGATAACCTAGTAATAGGGTGGAAGTTATCAACTGCTGGTGCTTCATATTTTTCACATTAAGATAAATGATGGAGGGAATCACATAAAATTCTACTTACCCTAGCTTTATTTTCTTTCACATCTGCCCAATATTTATGGAATTTCACAATGTTCAGGTGCTCCAACTGGATCAGGTTGTCAAAGACAGCTTTGACCTTTTCCTGCAGCAGCAGCAAAACAAAATAGGGTAAACAACTCAAGAAAAAGAAAATATCATTACAAGAGTTTCAACACAGCCCGAAACTGGACTCATCTACTTCACACACAGCTCTTCATCCATATTTACTCTCAAGACTTCAAGATGGAGGCATTAGTTAAATTTAAGTCAAGCAAGCAGACTAGTCAACAACATAAAATAATCCAGTAACACCTTCATTCTCCTTGTCTGCTCAATTTCAAGAAACTTATTCATAGTCACAGAAAATTTGAGCCCTCATACAATAGATATCTTGTTGGCCTTTTCACAACTCTTCATTCCAGTTTCACCCACCTCTTGAAGCTTAAAATTCTTGCGTTCTGAGAACTGGACTTCATTCCAAACGACCTCCACACCTTCTTCTGTATCCATTGCCAAATAGGCACTATCAATTCCAGGAACATTGCGCTGATTAACCTAGATGGAGATGGACAGAAATAAAAGCCAAATTTCAGGC
>NW_015418218.1:0-1541 GCF_001527695.2 Protobothrops mucrosquamatus | reverse complement strand
ATTAGAGTGGAGGAAGGAAAAATAGAGAATTGTAACTGACAGCTCATTGCAAATAGTTTTAGCAGGACTCCTCACCACAAAGCTTTGAGGAGAGGTGCTAAAGTAATATATTGCACGTTTTCCAGTATTGAGTGCTGTTGAGTTTGTTTTTAATTCTCTCTCTTAGGAGCAGAACTATCAGGCATCTGGTTGCCAATGAAAAATGAGGAACTGGGGCATTGGGTGATTTTCTGAAAAATCCTGGATATTCTAGTGTGTCTCATTATACATCTCTCCATCCTACTGTGTTTTCAGTTGTTTGTCGTTAAACATAACTAAGTAGGTTGTGTACTTGGGCTTTGAATTTTGGTAAGATTTCTTGCCAAACATATCTCAGTTCTGTTCAATATTTACATACGAATTGTTTCCCAAAACTTAAAAATGAAGGCGGTCTAGAGAAAGCAAATAACTTCCTTTTGTTTGGGGACTCATTTTCAACAAAACAACAGTGCAGCTGTAATGGTATGTGGGAATGACCTTGAAGTCCAGGCAACAAGATGCAACCAAGGGAACCATCAGATAAAAGGCAGCTTAGCCCACAGCAGGAATGTGGGCAGGGCAAGAAGCTTAGAAGAGACCCTCCCTGGTTTTTGGGGCTGTTAAAGACACATGGGGAGAGAAGTACTTTCAGATTTGCAAGGTTTTGTTAATGTAACATTTTAATAAAATAGAATCTGGTCCTGTTTGCTGTCTGATCGACCTAGTACACTGACAGCAGCTATGTTTCTGAAATTCTGCCAAATTCCTAGTTAGGTTCACTTCTCAGGAATATTTTCAGAAGATGCTGGTCTGTAACTATAATAAACTTGAAATATTCTCAGAAGAGAAGATATTTATTATTTTTATTACCAAAAATGCATATACCACCCACAATGGCATATTTTACAATCATAAGCAGATTTCTTGATTGTTAGAAGTGAGATCTCAAAAAAAATCCATCCAATTCAATCAATAAATTCGAAAGTTACTAAGAATTCCTGTGTGCGCATACATGCGCACTTACCACTTTGAATTTTGGTAGATTCAGCTTTTTTTTAACAATCTACTACTTCTTCTGAATTTTATCCAGTTCTCTGTAATTAATATATATATATATATATATATATATATATATATATATATATATATATATATATATATATATATATATATCCAAATTTCTTTTTTTCTGACAAAGAGTAAAGAATTAAATTGGGAGACTAAGATGGACCATTTCTGGCTTTTTTTGCCTTCATCAGTTAGCCATACCCTTTATGGGATTTGAACCTGGGCAGTTATACATACTAGTCAGTGATTTAGTCACTGAGCCACAGGTTCAGAAATTTGGATATAAAAATATTTCGCAGTTGCGACTTGAGCCTGCTCTATGCCCCTAGTTGGGGGTGGCAAGGCAAAAGATATTGTAAAAAGAGTAAACTGCAGTATGGCAGTTGAAAATGTCAAGGTGTTCACAATCAGACCAATCTGTCTGAACTCCCTATATATATATATATATATATATA
>NW_015418217.1:0-1541 GCF_001527695.2 Protobothrops mucrosquamatus | reverse complement strand
GCAGTTCCTACAATCATTTATTATATGGTTTAGTCTCCAGTCCCCTAATCAGCTTTATTGCTCTTCTCTGAATTCATTCTAGAGTCTCAACTTCTTTTTTGTATCATGGTGACCAGAATTGGATGCAATATTCCAAGTTGGTCTTGCCAGTGCAGTATAAAGCAGTACTAATACTTTGCATTATCTTGATACTATCTCTGTGTTGATGCAGCTTAGGACTGCATTGGCTTTTTTTAGCAGCTTCAGCACTCTGCTGGCTCAAACTTAAATGGTATCCATCAGGATACCTAAAACCATCTCACAGTTACTGCCATTAAGCCAGTGCCACCTATTTTATATCTGTGCAGTAGGTTTTAGGGACAAGTGGTTGTTTGGTTGAATCTGTCCAAGTTATGACCTTGGAAAAGAAAATTGTTAATCATTCCTGGCCTTTTAAGGATAGACATCCATTCCTAATTATAATGATGCCAAACTAATAAAATATGACATATACTGTATCGTTGTGTTACAATTGTGCATACACATATGTTAGGCAGGAATTTGCATTGTGATTCATGACACACATTCTCTCACTTGTTCCTCTTTGAATCTCTTGTAGATGGCTCTGTGTGTAAAGGAGGACTTTTGCTGCTTTTCACCATCAAATAACCAGTTTTATGAGTGATGATGGGGTTTATTTCAAGAAGCGCTATATAGTTCTGCATATTCGATATGTTATATCATTCTTATCTTCATGTTACACTTTCTGGCTTAAGAGAAAATACAATTGCATTCTGGGAATTCTTAATATTGGAAAAATATCTTAAAACAAGAAAGGAGAAGAAAGGAGTAGAAACCAAGAACGACAACTTTTTCAATATGGACAGGCAATTTTGATGAAAACAAACTAGTTTCTGTGGAATAGCCAGAAAGAATACTATGTTCTTAGAATAGATTTCTTGAACTAGATAGATTCCTAAAAATCTGGTCCCTAAGCACAATGGGGTATAACTCATAGACAATGATCTCCCCTCCCATCCCTTCCCCTTCCCTTCCCTTCCCTCCCTTCCCCTTCCCTTTCCTATAGCTCCAGTACATAACAAACTGAGATGGAATGAGAATAAGTGGAAAGATATTTATCTGTGTAACTGAAAAGAAGAATTTATTGTTGTTAGTCTTATTTTCTTTTTTTAAAAAAATTGCCAAGATCCAAGACCTTAACAAATGTCAAAAATACTATTTTATTCATGTCATATGTAATATTTATTAAATACATAGGTGCTTTGTATAGCTCTGCAATTCCTGTATAACAATAAACACATTCCTTTTTTATAGAAGAAGAAACAGAAGTTCAGTTTTAGAAACTAGCATTTGGATGAAGCAGAAGGCTACTCAACTGGGTATTTTTAAACAAAATGCTAGAATTCCTTTCTCTTTCCTCATTTAATTAGCAAAATGAAGCAGCTGTTGATTTATGAATAGACCCCTGTGATTCAGTAGATTGGATATAGATTAGATAAACTGACCTTTGATTTCATTGAAATCAATGGGACAAGTGAATC
>NW_015418216.1:0-1541 GCF_001527695.2 Protobothrops mucrosquamatus | reverse complement strand
CAGAGCACTTTTTTATTGCTTCCTGCCTGTTGACGCCTTTAGGAGAGATTTCAGGATGAATTTTCAGATTGGAAAGAGCCTGTTGCAAGTGTGTGTGTGTGTGTGTATGGGTGGGGGGAAGTGGGCTGCTTTCAAAACAGTCATAAAGATGGGGCCAAACTCACTTAACAAACGTCTCACTTAACAACAGAAATTTTGAATTCAATTGCGGTCGTAAGTCGAGGACTACCTGTACAGTACATTTTGTGTTCTTCTTTCAATTGAATTCTTAATTTTGGCACTAATGTTGCTGCATCTAAAATCCTGCAAGCTTTGACCTGCTCAGATTCTAAATCAGGGGTCTTCAAACTTGGCCCTTTTATGACTTGTGGGCTTCAACTCCCAGAATTCCTCAGCCAGACACGCATGCCTGGCTGAGGAATTCTGGGAGTTGAAGCCCACAAGTCATAAAAGGGCCCAGTTTGAAGACCCTTGATATAGACTTTAAAAGGAGTGGCCTTTGACTCCCGGCTGAGGAATTCTGGGAGTTGAAGTCCACAAGTCATAAAAGGGCCAAGTTTGAAGACCCCTGGTATAGACTTTAAGAGGAATGGACTTCAACTCCCGGCTGAGGAATTCTGGGAGTTGAAGTCCACAAGTCATAAAAGGGCCAAGTTTGAAGACCCCTGTTCTAAATTGTATTTCCTAAACATTTTAGAAATAAGACGTTGGAATTTGTGTGTTATGAGATTTGGAAATGCAGTCATGTCTCTCCGTGAAGTAGATAAACCAAAGTAAACAAACCGAGGCAGATTTTATCTTTGTCTTGTTACAAATAAATCTTCTGTCCTGAACCAGCTTATTAACTTTCCACTGAGAGCATTCCTGATTATTTTCTACGTCATGAAAATAGACATTTAATAACCATGTGACGATGGGAGAAAAATCTGCACTTAATCTTTCTGTGTGCTTGTCCCAGACATTCAGTATAACATCCGTTTATTTATTTAGTTTACATCCCGCCTTTCTTAATTGTTTTTATTCAGAAAAAAAGGCAGCAGAATATTGCTTCTTCCTCTTATTTTCCCCACTGTAAAGTGGGTTGGGCTGAGTGAGAATGATTGACCTAGTGGTTCAGCTAGTTTTCGTGCCTAAGGCAGGACTAGAACTCATCGTCTCCTGGTGGATTGGCCCCCAAATCACCCAGTAGGCTTTCATGTCTGAGGTGGGACTAGAACTTACCATCTCCTGGTGATTGAGCCAGAGTCACCCAGCCGGCTTTCATGGCTAAGGTGGGACTAGAACTCACTGTCTCCTGGTGATTGGCCCAAAGTCAGCCAGCTGGCTTTCATGCCTAAGGCGGGACTAGAACTCACTGTCTCCTGGTGATTGGCCCAAAGTCACCCAGCTGTCTCTCGGACTTAAAGCGGGACTAGAACTCACCGTCTCCTGGTGATTGGCCCAGAGTCACCTAGCTGGCTTTCATGCCTAAGGCGGGACTAGAACTCATAGTCTCCTGGTGATTGGCCCAAAGTCACCTAGCTGGCTTTCATGCCTAAGGC
>NW_015418215.1:0-1542 GCF_001527695.2 Protobothrops mucrosquamatus | reverse complement strand
CTCTCTCTCTCTCTCTCTCTCTCTCTCTCTCTCTCTCTCTCTCTCTCTCTCTCTCTCTCTCTCTCTCTCTCTCTCTCTCTTTCTCTGGTGGCTGGGGAATTCTGGGACTTGAAGTCCACAAGTCTTGAAGTGGTCAAGGATGAACATCCCTGCTCTAGATTAAGGCAGTTTTCCAAACATAGCCATTGTGAGAATGTTTATGGAGGTTCTCAGTCATCCAGGTCATAGTGCTTTTTCAAGAGGCAACTGGACTTTCTTGTTTTTCTTTGAAGGCGTTTCGCTTCTCATGCAAGGAGCTTCTTCAAGCTCTGACTGGATGGTGGGGAATGGAAGGATTCATATTCCTTGCAGACAGCTGGTCATTTGCCTTCTTTTGATAATAATAATAATAATGATAAAGTTGGAAGGGACCTTGGAGGTCATCTAGTCCAACCCCCTGCTCAGGCAGGAAACCCTATACCATTTTGGACAAATGGCTGTCCAGTCTCTTCTTAAAAACTTCCAGTGTTGGAGCATTCACCGCTTCTGGAGGCAGGTTGTTCCACTGGTTAATTGTTCTAACCATCAGGAAGTTTCTCCTTAGTTCTAGGTTGCTTCTCTCTTTGGTTAGTTTCCATCCGTTGCTTCTTGTCCTGCCTTCAGGCGCTTTGGAGAATAGCTTGACTCCCTCTTCTTTGGGGCAGCCCCTGAGATATTGGAACACTGCTATCCTGTCCCCCCTCGTCCTTCTCTTCATTAAACTAGATATCCCCAATTCCAGCAGCCTTTCCTCATATGTTTTAGCCTCCAGTCCCCTGATCATCTTTCTTGCTCTTCTCTGTACTCTTTCTAGAGTCTCAGCATCTTTTTTATATCGTGGTGACCAAAACTGGATGCCTTATTCCAAGTATGGCCTTACCAAGGCATTGTACAGTGGTGCTAATACTTCATGAGTTTCCATCTGTTGCTTCTTGTCCTGCCTTCAGGTGCTTTGGAGAATAGCTTGACTCCCTCTTCTTTGGGGCAGCCCCTGAGATATGTTTTTTTCTCCAGGCTTTTAATCATCTTAGTTGCTCTTCTCTGCACTTTTTCCAAAGCTTGTTCTTCTTTTCCTCTCCCCCATCTAAGTTTTCCCTTCCAAATTGAATGAATAAATCACAGGAAAGCTTGTCCAGGGGAAGCTGTCAAATTAAGGAACTAATTGCTGCAAGAAAGGACTCTGACATCAAAACATTTATTTCTGTGCAAGAAATGTTTCATTTTAATTACGTGCTTGGGGAGCCCTGCTTCTGGGCAGCTGCAAAGAAAAAATACTGTAATAATGCACTGCTTTGTGCAGAGAAGATGATGAAGTACAGATGTTTTACTGGTGGCTTATAAGTGGCACATCAGCCCTGCGAGGCAGACCGGTTCGAGAAATCAACTCCACCGAAGGCTAAAACTATTTTTATTGAGTTTGGCTGTAAACAATCGGACACTGGCCTTGTTCCAGGTCTGGAAAAGATTTATTTTTATTTTATTATTTTATTATTTTATTTTATTTTATTTTATTTTATTTTATTT
>NW_015418214.1:0-1542 GCF_001527695.2 Protobothrops mucrosquamatus | reverse complement strand
AGCACCGTGCTAACTGTGGCTGATCTCAAAACAGCTGCTCAGACTTGGTCAGCCTGGGGAGGAGGTAAGCTAGGCTGGCAGGTTGGGGAAAAAAATCTCTTGGAAGTCAATCTTTTCCGCCATGTGGTGCAGAAAGCTGCGTGAAAACCCAGGCTTCAAGAGATGCCTTTTCATTTCAAAGCAGGGGTTAGACTAGCCTCGGCAACTTTTAAGATGTGTGGACTTCAACTCCCAGAATTCCCCACCCAGCATAGCTGGCTGGGGAATTTTGGGAGTTGAAATCCACACATCTTAAAAAAGTTGCCAAGATTGAGAAACACGCTTTTATATCCACGGGAGTTAAACAAACGACCACAAGGCTGCAAAGATGATTGGGTGAGCTGAACCGTAGAAGTCCTTGCAAATCCGTTGCTTCAACTTGTGTACCAGAATCCTTGTAGAGATCTGTTCTAGCTAGGTTAGATCAGACCAGTATTTCTGAGATCCAGTAGGAAGGAGACATCTCGTGGTGGATGTGGGCATTGCTGACGTCTGCCTACTGCTTTTTTTGCATTCAGATTTGCCTGGCCAATCTGGTATAGAACGGGGGTAGGCAACCTTGGCTCTTTTTATGACTCGTGGCTGGCTCAGGAATTCTGGGAGTTGAAGTCCACGCGTCATAAAAGAGCCAAGGTTGCCTACCCCTGGTATAGAATGATAGTAGCTAGAATTGCTTCACAGCCCGTGGTGAGAACCGGGTATCTTCAGATTCTTGAGTTTTCCAATGGGCTAAGGCAGGACTCTGTTCAAATAGAAGATACCATTAGCCAGCGGTAGAACAGATGGTCCTCAAGCAACAGTAGCTTGTATCCATTGTGTAGTAGAGCTGGTCCCAAGCTGAGGACTCAACATCTTAGTATGGGCAATTTGTCAAATAGAAAACGCTATTTTGCAATGAAGAGTGTGTACCTATTCTATTTAATAAGATTTAGTCTTGATTAAATTAAAGCTGGCCCAAAGCCACCCAGCTAGCTTTCGTGCCTAAGGCGGGACTAGAACTCACCGTCTCCTGGTGATTGGCCCAAAGTCGCCCAGCCAGCTTTCACGCCTGAGGCGGGACTAGAACTCACCATCTCCTGGTGATTGGCCCAAAGTCACCCATCTAGCTTTCACGCCTGAGGCGGGACTAGAACTCACCATCTCCTGGTGATTGGCCCAAAGTCACCCATCTAGCTTTCATGCCTAAGGCGGGACTAGAACTCACCATCTCCTGGTGATTGGCCCAAGTCATCCAGCCAGCTTTCATGCCTAAGGCGGGACTAGAACTCACCATCTCCTGGTGATTGGCCCAAAGTCACCCATCTAGCTTTCACGCCTGAGGCGGGACTAGAACTCACCATCTCCTGGTGATTGGCCCAAAGTCACCCATCTAGCTTTCACGCCTGAGGCGGGACTAGAACTCACCATCTCCTGGTGATTGGCCCAAAGTCACCCATCTAGCTTTCATGCCTAAGGCGGGACTAGAACTCACCATCTCCTGGTGATTGGCCCAAAGTCACCCAT
>NW_015418213.1:0-1542 GCF_001527695.2 Protobothrops mucrosquamatus | reverse complement strand
TGAAAGAATAATATTTAGGAAAAGTGATTTATTGGGGGTTTTGGCCAAAATTAGGAAGCCATTTCAATCTAACCAGTGTGTTTCTGTTTAAATGTTGGAAAATGAATTAGATGATGAATAATCTAGCTTTAAATTAATTTTATCCCGGTCTAGAAAGAAACATTTTGTAACCATTCTTATGAAAACAGCAGCATCACATGTCTGCGCATGCTTGAAGATGGCGGGTGGCTCCGGGTAGCTCCGTAGCAGCGGAGCTCGAAAAGACAGCAGAGGGGAGATTTAGAGGTCCCCGGAGGTCCGGAGACCCTTCCCCGGGTGACTCTCTCTCCCGGGATCGGGACTCGGTGCGCGAGGAGGCGCGGGGACGCTGGGACTCCACGCTGACCGGGTATGTGTCTGGTTGGCCTTCCCGGTCTTTTCCGGCCGCGGCGGCCCCTTCGGCAGCCTCCTCGGCCTCCTCGGCCACCTCGGCCTCCTCGGCCCCTCTGATGGCCCGTCCGGCCCCGGCGGTTCTCTTCGGTGGCTCCGGTGGCCCTCCCCAACGGCCTCTCAGCGGCCCGTTCCAACGGCCCTTCCCGATGGCTCCAGCGTTTCAACGGCCCTTCCCGATGGCTCCAGCGGCCCCCTCCAGCGGCCCTCGCCGGCGGCCCCAGCGGTCCTCCTCGGCAGCCCTTCCAGCGGCCTTGTTAGCGGCCCTTTCCGGTGGCCTAGGCGACTTTTCCGATGGCCCGGCGGCCCTTTCCAGCGGCCCTTTCCAGCGGCCCTGGCGATCCTCTTGGGCGGCCCTGGCGACCCTCTTGGGCGGCCCTCTCTGGAGGCCTTCGGCGGCCTTTTCCAGCGGCCCTGGCAACCCTCGGCGGCCCGCCTGGCCTTGATGGCCTCTCCGACGATCTTGGTGGGCCTTTCCAGCGGCCCTTTCTGGCGGCCTTGGTGGGCCTTTCCAGCGGCCTTGCCGGCCTTCCCCAATGTCCTAGCGGCCCTCCCGGCCGTGGTGGCCTTTTCCGGCGGCCTCAGCGGCCTTTTCCAGCGGCCTGGCGGCCTTCCAGCGGCCTTGCCGGCCTTCTCCAGTGTCCTGGCGGCCCTTCTGGCCGTGATGGCCCTTTCCGGCGGCCTCGGCGTCCTTTTCCAGCAGCCTGGCGGCCCTCTTCGGGACCTGGTGGCCTGATCGGACTGGGGTTTGACCGGGGGGACCTGTGGCGTGGCCTGGCCCCGGCCAGGCTTGTGCCGGGTGAAGATCTGGGGCCTGTTTCCATCACCCCCTCTGCTGCACTGAATCTCCGCTGCTGGACTTAAGAACATTGTCGCGGAAATGTACCCTAGGACTGTCCTGCTGGCCTTGCGCAATTCCCCCTTCGCGCAGGCCTGGCCTAGTACACTTCTAAAGGCCCACCTTGAGGATGGGGTGTGGAACCCCGAGAGGTGGCATGCAGCGGCTACAAATAGGGAAGTGAAAAATGCCAAATTGAGACGATTTTTAAAGGGGTGTTTTAAAATTTTTTTAGGGGGAATGAGGGAGGCTGGGGGGGTGGGTTTTTAGGGGGA
>NW_015418212.1:0-1542 GCF_001527695.2 Protobothrops mucrosquamatus | reverse complement strand
GGGTGACCAACCTCATATTCCAAAAGAGCATGGTCCAAATTCTTTGACAACTCAGTGAATTTTTCCACATTATTCTTCATTTCTTCCATGGTCATGACGTCCTTCTTCCGAAAACTTTCCACTTCCTTGTTATAACTTTCAAGGATAGCTTCAAATTCAGAGCATCTGGTCCGGAGTAAAGTTAATTTTTTTTTTAAAAAAGCCATCTAAAATTTTGTTTCTCAAATATTGGAAGACAGTTTTCATGTCTCCCCTAGTCCTTCTTTTCACTAGACATACCCAATTCCTGCAAACATTTTTCACGTTTAACCCCTAATTATAATGGCTGTTGTTTCAATTGTTACATTTCCAAAAGGGATGTGGCCTGCTCACCCTCATTTTAGTGATCCCCCTTGACTCAAGAGTAGCTTCCCTAAGATTCTGGCTCCGTTTTCATTCCTTTCCCATCAATTATATCCCCTTTTCATCATTTTTTCTGCATATATATCAATTTTCTTTCCGCAGCTTCCCAAGCATCAGGTGGAAATCTCTGATCACGTTAAAGATCCACCTTGAGCTGAGAAATATGGATCAGGTCCACTTGCTGAAAGTTAATCTTTGCCCCCGGGGAGTCTGTAACCCACCTTTTAATCAGAGCAATCTCGACTTGTTCTCTCCTGTTCATGAGTTGGTTCCGACTGATATCAAAGATGTCTTCAATCCCGTCGGGCCAGTGAAGAACTGTACTATTTAGTCTGATGTCTTCATCTAGCAGATTAAAAACAGCATTCGTTTCTCTATTTGACCAAGAAAACATCCCAAGACCAGAGGCAGGCACGCTAATGGGGATCCAGACTCTCCTCCCATCTATGATGTCCCCTTGGATCAGGGTGATCTTCCAAGCAGATCTAACTTTTCGGGAATCCGCCCCTTCTTTGCTTCCCATAGGTAGGGTTTAAAGAAATTTGGGAGTTGGGGAAGGGAAAGGCTGCCATCTGCCTATCGTTGCCTTCTTTGAAGCTCGCTAGCAACTGCCATAGCCAGGGGGGAGGGAGCCCTTGGGAGGAGAAGAGTAGCAGAGGTGTGAAGGAATTTTGTGGGAAATTGAGGAGTATGGACACTGACAGGAACCAGAGGCACCAAACCGAGTCACCTTCTTCCTTCCAAGGACTTGGGAAAGGAATTTGCTGTGGCGCCAGACACACCACATCCCCAAAACATTGGAAGAGGACCCGATTGGACCACTCTCCCAGGGGGGAGGGCTTGGGGGCATTGGGGATTGCTTTCAACACTCAACATCTCTAGTAAAAGTACCTTTGCTCTAACTCCTACGGAGTCAAGTGTCCTTCTTTCTTGGGGATTTATTATTTATTTATTATTTAAATTTATATACCGCCCTATCTCCCTTACGGGACTCAGGGCGGTGAACAGGCAATAATAAAAATCACAGTAAATATTACATAAAAGCCTGCTCTAAAATATAAAACCCCTAACAAAACCCAATCAAAACTACGCCAGGCCGGCCGCATGGAACAGATGAGTTTTCAGGGCTCGGCGGAAGAG
>NW_015418211.1:0-1542 GCF_001527695.2 Protobothrops mucrosquamatus | reverse complement strand
TTCGACCAGTCCGCTCCCACAGAGAGGGCCTCCTTAGGGTACCGTCGGCCAGCCAATGCCGGCTGGCGACCCCCAGGGGGAGAGCCTTCTCTGTGGCAGCTCCTGCCCTCTGGAATGACCTGCCCCCCGACCTACGTACAATTGCGGACCTGCGCCTCTTCCGCAGAGCCCTGAAAACTCATCTGTTCCATGCGGCCGGCCTGGCGTAGTTTTGATTGGGTTTTGTTAGGGGTTTTATATTTTAGAGCAGGCTTTTATGTAATATTTACTGTGATTTTTATTATTGCCTGTTCACCGCCCTGAGTCCCGTAAGGGAGATAGGGCGGTATATAAATTTAAATAATAAATAAAAAAAATAATTAAAAAAAAATAAATTATAAAAATAATTTAAAATAATATTTATGCTGGATTCCAAACCAGTGGTCTTCCTCTTGACAAGCCAATATTATAATCACTACTGGCAGTTTTACATTTTAATTTTTAATGTTTTATATTGTTGCTTTTATCATGTTGTAAGCCATCCAGAGTCACTTGATGGGTGCCATATAAATTAGATAGACAGACAGACAGACAGACAGATCTATCTTACAGAAACAACAGTGATTGACAGTGGTTTTCTTGTACGGAAAGATGGGAGAGCAGAGTGGAAGAGGATTTGTTCAAATAGAAGTCTTCAGGCTGAATACTTTGTAAACATTCACAAAAAAGTTTCTTAATGTGGCTTAAAGTTCGGCTATCATGAGGCTTGGGACATGAGCAACTTAAATGTGAAGTGTGGAAATGTTCTTAGTCACAGGCTATCTTGTGCCCTATGAATAAACAAGGATTCTGCCACAGACCTTCTTGGGAGTAGATCTCTAACAAGACAAGTATACTTGTGTTCATTCTTCTTTAGAAACAAAAATTGAACTAATTTCTTATGTCCTCAGAGACTGATTGTCTTTTGTATTGCTTCTTGGTTGTTTCAGATGATACTGTAAATAATATTTAGTTTTTCATTTGGGAGTACATGGGACGTTTTTGTGGTAGAAAGAAAGAAGATACCAAAATCTATTATTATCTTTTTAAAAGAAAATAAACCTTTTTCACTTTCACTCTTTTTGTATCACGTACAAGAAAAGATCAGAGTTACTAATCTATCTCCTATCTTATTCTTATTAGGCCATTCAGGGCACGATCTAATTTGCTAAGCTTCAAATGCATCATTTCTTTAATAACTCTCAGGCATAAAGTAATGGATCTGCTAATATCCCTTACACTTTTTTTATTTCACCTAATTTCACAGTAACAGCGAAATGGACTTAAATATGAGCCATCAGTGTGTTGTAGCTGCCAAAAAAGCCAATACAATGCTAGGGTGTATTAATAGAGGGATAGAATCAAGATCACATGAAGTGTTAGTGCTGTTTTACAATGCCTTGGTAAGACCACACTTGGGATATTGCATCCAGTTTTAGTCGCCACAATATAAAAAAAGATGTTAAGATTCTGGAAAGAGTGCGGAGAAGAGCAACAACGATGATTAGGGAGCTGAAGGCTAAA
>NW_015418210.1:0-1542 GCF_001527695.2 Protobothrops mucrosquamatus | reverse complement strand
ACCAGGAGCTGACTGTGGCTCAGATCATAAGCTTCTCGTTGCAAAATTTAGGCTTAAATTGAAGAAAGTAGGGAAAAGCACTAGGCCACTCAGGTATGAACTAAATCATATTCCTGATGAATATACAGTAAAGGTGACAAATAGAGTTAAGAAATTAGATCTGATAGACAGAGTGCCTGAGGAACTATGGATGGAGGTTTGCAACACTGTACAAGAGGTAGCAACTAAAACCATCCCAAAGAAAAAGAAATGCAAGAAAGCAAAATGGCTATCTGAGGAAGCTTTGCAAATAGCTGAGGAAAGAAGGGAAGAGAAAGGCAAGGGAGAAAGAGAAAGATACACCCAATGGAATGCAGAATTCCAGAGAATAGCTAGAAGAGATAGGAATGCCTTCTTAAATGAACAGTGCAAAGAAACAGAAGAAAACAATAGAATAGGGAGGACCAGAGATCTCTTCAAGAAAACTGGAGATATGAAGGGAACGTTTCATGCAAAGATGGGCATGATAAAGGACCAAAATGGCAGGGACCTAACAAAGGCAGAAGAGATTAAGAAGAGGTGGCAAAACTACACAGAAGAATTATACAAGAACGAACTTAATGTCCCAAATAACCACGATGGAGTGGTCACTGACTTCGAGCCAGACATCCTAGAATGTGAAGTGAAATGGGCCTGAGGAAATCTGAGCAACAACAAAGCTAGTGGAGGTGACAGTATTCCAGCTGAGCTATTCAAAATCTTAAAAAATGATGTAGTAAAAGTGCTACACTCAATTTGCCAGCAAATTTGGAAAACTCAACAGTGGCCACAGGATTGGAAAAGGTCAATTTACATTCCAATTCCAAAGAAAAGCAATGCCAAAGAAAGTTCAAACTATCGCACCATTGCATTCATTTCACATGCTAGTAAAGTTATGCTTAAAATCCTACAAGCTAGACTTCAGCAGTATGTGGATCGAGAACTCCAGAAGTACAGGCAGGATTTTGAAGAGGCAGAGGAACTAAAGATCAAATTGCCAACATACACTGGATCATGGAGAAAGCTAGGGAGTTCCAGAAAAACATCTACTTCTGTTTCATTGACTATGCTAAAGCCTTTGATTATGTGGATCACAAGAAATTGTGGCAAGTTCTTAAAGAGATGGGAGTACCAGACCATCTTATTTGTCTCTTGAAAAACCTATATGCGGGTCAAGAAGCAACAGTGAGAACTGGACACGGAACCACTGATTGGTTCGAAATAATAATAATAATAATAATAATAATAATAATAATAATAATAATAATAATAATAATAATAATAATAATAATAATAATAATAATAATAATTTAATTTCTATACCACCCTTCTCCCGCAGGACTCAGGGCGGTGCACAGCATATTAAAACAGATACACATATCAATAAAAATAAAAACCCCTCTAAAACCAAATTAAAAACCAAATATTAGAAGCTGTGTTCCAATTAAAATTATACTTAAAATCGTCCCTAAATAAAATCCTCCTTAGGTCAGGCCCGCTTGCTGGAAAAGCCATGTCTTGAGG
>NW_015418209.1:0-1542 GCF_001527695.2 Protobothrops mucrosquamatus | reverse complement strand
GATTCCAGCCAACCATGACTAAAGAGCAGCCATAACCCTTTTAATGGCATAAAATAACCATCTTCATTAGGCCAACTTATCCTCTTGACTATACCCCTGGGAAGCAATTCAAGGGCTATGGAGCACAATTCTTTTCTTCCGGCAGCTTCTTAGGGAGGCTTTATATGTGATGCCATTTCTCCCAACTTGAAAGGGACAGTGTCCCAGGCATGCCCCTTTTCAATTTAATCTGAGAGAAAGGAATGAAAAACTAAATTTGGAACTGGGCAAGTTCGGGCTATGTTGAAAAGAACTGAACAAAGCCAAGTGGGAAATGTTGAAAGAAGCCAACAAGTTGCCGGTGTGTTTCCAGGTTCTATTCAAGGTGCTGGTTGTCACCTTTAAAGCCCTACATGGCTTGGGAAGGGGTTACATGAAGGACCATCTTTTTCTGAGAATCTCCACCCTTCTAATTCAATCCAGCAAAATGGCCGTGCTATAGATCCCATCATCCAAAGAGTGTCAGTTGGTGGGAACTAGAAGATGGGTTTTCTCTGCTTTGTGGAATAGTCTTCCCTTGGAAATTAGAATGGCTCCAGCCCTGTTGGCTTTTCACAAGGCTCTACGAACCTGATTATGTACTAGGACCTGGGACTGTGAATGTGTAAAAGGCCCCATGGAATGGAATGGAATGGAATGGAATAGAATAGAATAGAATAGAATAGAATAGAATAGAATAGAATAGAATAGAATATGGAATGGAATGGAATGGAATGGAATAGAATAGAATAGAATAGAATAGAATAGAATAGAATAGAATAGAATAGAATAGAATAGAATAGAATATGGAATGGAATGAAATAGAACAGTGGTAGTGAACCTATGGCACGGGTAGCAGAGGCGGCACTCAGAGCCCTCTCTGTGGGCATGCGTGATGTCACCCCAGTCCTAGGCCTTCAGCTGGGTTTTATAAAACCTTTTCACTTTAGGCCTCCACCGCCGTGTGCAAAAAAAAAAAAAGGTTCAATCAGTCAATTTCAACTTCTCGCGGGGAAAAAAAAGATCTTGCAAAGTTGAAATTGATTGATTGAACTTTTTAGTCCCACCCAGTCTGCTGTTACCACTGCAGCCACGCCCACCCAATGGGCCATGCCCACCCAATTGGCCACACCCAGCCAATGGGCCACGTCCACCCGGCACTCGATGATGCTTAAGTGGGTTTTGGGTTGCAGTTTGGGCACTCAGTCTCTAAAAGGTTCACCATCACTGGAATAGAATATGGAATGGAATAGAATATGGAATGGAATATGGAATATGGAATATGGAATATGGAATATGGAATATGGAATATGGAATATAGAATAGAACGAACTACCCCCCGAGATCCGGACGATTCCGGATCTCCTAGCTTTCCGCCGCGCCCTCAAGACATGGCTTTTTCAGCAAGCGGGTCTGGCCTAGGGTGAATTTTTAAATAGGGACAATTTTAATGATTTTAATAAGACACAGCGACAAATATTTGTTTTTAATTGGTTTTTATTGGGGATAATGTTTTATATTGTT
>NW_015418208.1:0-1542 GCF_001527695.2 Protobothrops mucrosquamatus | reverse complement strand
TCCACACTCAATTTTAGTTTCCACCACTTATTGAATTTAATATCTTGTTAGTTAAAACAGTGGAAGGGCCGTTGGGTCTTATGAGGTGAGTTGGGCTGAGAGAGAGTGACTTGCCCAAGGTCATCATGCTGGCTTTCATGGTTAAGGCAGGATTAGAACTCATAAACTATTACTTTCTAGCCTGGTGCTTTAACTACTAGATCAAACATTTCTTTAGAGATTGGGATTGTTGGTGCTTTAAATATTCTTAAAAACTGTTTGGTTAATTCCACACCATATTTAGAATGACTTCAATAATAATATAACAAACCTCAATTGTCATGGCTGTCGGTGCAGTATGTATTGAAGTTATGTTCATTTATACTAGATGACTGAACTTCAAGGGGAACTAGGTCATGATAGGCAATTAGCAGTAATTAGAGATATTCAACTCAATAAGATGTCAACATTGGATTGCTTAAAGAAATAGCTGAATGTCAGGCACTTGAAAATAAAGTATTACTTCCCCTGACATCCAGGTATAGCGTATGAAATATGAAATGTTAATTTAACTTTTCTGCTTATTATTCATGTGCAATATTATTTTGTCAGTCAGCTACTACTTTGACAGAATTCAAGGAATCTTAAAAGAATGCTTCTGGAATAAAAGATTAATCTGGCCAAAAGCTGATGAAGTCTGATAACTATCTAAACTAGTTGTTAAAAAGTCTGCTATATTGCTTTGTTTTGCCTGACATTTCATGATATACTATATTGTCTTCCAGCAGATATCCAATGGTAGTTTATAAATATGTGCTCTGCCATTAAACAAATTCTAAGTTGTAGATGATGATAATAATAATAATAAGCATTGTGCAAAGATCAATGGCACGATGGAAGACACAGTTGCTGGTCAATGGTGGTAGATTGGGAAAAGTTAATATCAAAAAATAAATATTTCAAGGAGACTCATTATAACCACTACTGTTTGTCATGGCACTGGTTCCTCCGTCAACAATATTGAATAACTTAGGCCATGGATATCAAACATCAAAAACAACTGCCAGGCTACCCGACCTCCTTTACATGGATGATCTGAAGCTGTATGAAAAATACCATCTGAAATAGAACCACTGCTCAACACTGTCCATGTATACAGCGGTATATTGCAATGGAGTTTGGACTGAACAAATATGCCATGTTCACCATCAAACAGGGAAAAATAGTGAAAAATGAAGGAACCAACTTGCCTTATGGAAATAACATCAAGAGTCTGGATGAAGACGATCACTACAGATACCTGGGCATCCTTCAAGATGACAGCATCAAGCACACTGAAGTCAAGAAGAAGGTTAGAAATGAAGAAATCAAGAGAGTAAAGATGATCTTACCATACAAACTCAGTGGAGAAAATACCATAAAAGCAATTAACACCTGGGCAATTCCAGCCATTGGATATACAACTAGACTCAAGCAGAACTAAAAACCCTGGATAGGAAAATCAGAAAAATAATGACAATAAATCATGCCCTTTATCCTTTCAGCAATCTTGACAGACTTCAC
>NW_015418207.1:0-1542 GCF_001527695.2 Protobothrops mucrosquamatus | reverse complement strand
TATATCCCGCCCTTCTCCTTACGGACTCAGGGCGGCTAACAACCAGATAAAACACTAATCCCCAAAAACTACAATTTAAAAACATAAGTAAAAACAAATATTAGTAATTTGGTCAAGTTAATATAAAATTGCTTTAAGACCCCATTAAAATTTTCCCCTAGGCCAGTCCTGCAAGTTGGAATAGCCATGTCTTAAGGGCTGATTTATACTGATTTGTTTCCTAAAATTACAATCCATCCTATTAGCAAAACAGGTTATGGTTTGCTAACTATAGTTTTCCACATACTGCACATAAAAGTTTAAAAGTTTTTAAAGTTTAAAAGTTTTTACTCAACTCAAAACAGTCGGAAATAGTTTTATTTTTGTAAATCTTTTACTGGTTTCAAGTGACATATACAACACAATACATTCTTCCTTTATGTTTTATTATTTTATTAAGCATGCCCCATTAAATCACTTTTGCCAATTCTAACCTCCTCAAAAAACTCACTCATGATTCAAGGTTAGTGATATATTCATTTTTGATGTATTATTTTTTTGTAGATGTGTTTTGTCTCTCCCTCATTCTTAACTAAAGTCTATTTTCTACTTCAACAAGTACAGCTATTATCATGCTGGGAGAAACCCCTAAAAAATTTTTTATACACCTCCAGGATCCTCCAAAGCATGCTGATTTCTTCATCTTATCTCGCAGTACAGTTTTGCCTACACAGCTGACATAACTCAGCAGCTGAGTTCATTTTAATAGATACAAATGGGGTCTATATTGAAATTTCGCAATATGGAATATACTCATTCACGATTCCAGCTAGCATAATTCTATTGTGATGACATTTGAGATTCCCTTCTTTCCACTCTCTTCAGGTTTCCAATATCGCCTCCCAGATACTTAGCCCTCTATGAGTAGGCTCCTCCCTCCAACAAGTTGTAGATGTTTTGCGCTTTTTCAAACTTAGAATTCCTTGGATTCTCCATGGAACCTTTTCGCAAGCCTGTCATGAGATGATTTTATCTGACATAAGGTATGACCTTATGTTTGTTTCACAAAGCACTACTACATAAATTAGTACAACAGGAATATTGATATTTGATATAGAAATGATTGGATCTCCAATCTGATTTATTGCTTTCACCTTGCTTTTTATGATTCCAGCAAAGGTAGTTATTTCTTAATTGCAAGCTACTTAATAAAAGCACAGGCACACATAGACAATATATAAACATATATTAAAAATACTCTAAGCAAAAGGGTCTGTCCATTTAGTTCAGCACACTAGATTTGTCTTAACTGCAATGACAGACTGTGTGCACATTTTATATTGAAAGAATGACATAGAAATACGATCTGCAGTTTCTTTTACTTATGACTTTTGCTCTGTTTTGTAACACATGACTTTATTGTTCTGTATTTTATATTCTGGATTCTTATATGGACTAATAGTTAATCAATAAAAGCATTATTATTTATTATGTCTGGAAACACATTCCAGGATATAGTAAAACACAAATAGAAAGCAATTATTTTCACTGCATAATCACTTC
>NW_015418206.1:0-1542 GCF_001527695.2 Protobothrops mucrosquamatus | reverse complement strand
GTTCTTTTCTTTGTTTGCTTTAAGTCCTGAAGAAATTGTGCTAAGTGCTGCTGAGCTGAGCCTAAACAAGCGTCTTTCATCTCGGTTGGATGACGTGATACTGACCTGAAAGTATTGTTTTGCCTAAGAAAGGAGGAGACTAAAATTCTTCCTGGAATATAGAGTGGACTAGAAAATAAGTTGTAGAAGATGGGAAGTATTTGAGTAGAAGATCAATAAGTTGAGTAGAAGATGGCAAGTAGGTAGATAGGTAGGTAATAGATAGTAGATAGATAGATTGCATTGCACTTGTTGTCTGAGGTACCGAAGCACTTCTGGGTTGAAAGGATCAACTAGTGACACTGTTGCCTGGGGGGGGGACACCCAGTCAGGGGTTTGTTTCATATCCCTGTCAGTAGCTGGAGTGAGAAACAATTAACCAGTGGAACAACCTGCCTCCAGAAGCGGTGAATGCTCCGACACTGGAAGTTTTTAAGAAGAGACTGGACAGCCATTTGTCCGAAATGGTATAGGGTTTCCTGCCTGAGCAGGGGGTTGGACTAGATGACCTCCAAGGTCCCTTCCAACTCTACTATTCTATTCTATTCTATTCTATTCTATTCCTTATTCTATTCTATTCTATTCTATTCTATTCCTTATTCTGTCCTGTCCTATCCTGTCCTATCCTGTCCTATCCTATTCATTAAAATTATAGCAATTTCAGTTAAGATTTTACAAGATCATATGCAAGAATAATCAATCTTATGCAAAAACACCCCAAACTAGCCATTTTTAAATGTTTATTAAATCGGTGACATTGCAGTACAATTTTAATGTTACTTTCTTCCTTTGCATTATTAAAATAGCTCTATTCTCGAGAGACAAAGTAAAACAGTTTCAGAACAAGAAGAAAATTCTCCCATTAAAAAAATCTATTTGGGGCCACGAGGAAAGCAAATAATTAATTGCGTTGATGGAAATAAGAAACACTCAGTGTAAAATCATTGGTGAATCCTTTTTAAATCGGTCAGTCAGTCAGTCAGTTGAGAAACTTCAGAGGCGTTTCTGCAAGACTGAGACTGGATTAAGGATTTATCCTTAAATATTTGCTTGCACCAGATATAAAGACTCAAAATGCTCCTTGCTTATGCTTCAAAACTTCCCGACAATACATGCTTTGTGATTGTCTTACAAGAGTCAATAAGGAAACAATGGGGACGTCACAGCCCTAAGTGACACGGATCTGGGCTGAAAAAAGGTGGTTTGAATATCGTGACTCAGAACATTTATTCTTAAAATGCGAACGTGAAATGTGAGACCTCATTACATAAGCAATCGTCTATAAATGGAAACCTTGAAGTCTACAAAATTATTCTTCCCAAGACGGCTGTGAAACACTGGAAATCGCCAAGTAAGTGATCTGACTTTTGACTCAACCCTGGAAAAAAATATACTTCATGTAAAAATCACTGGTGATTCTTTTCTAGAGATAGATAGATAGATAGATAGATAGATAGATAGATAGATAGATAGATAGATAGATAGATAGATAGATAGATAGAT
>NW_015418205.1:0-1542 GCF_001527695.2 Protobothrops mucrosquamatus | reverse complement strand
GCCTGACATTGAAGATAACTGCCTTTTCTGGAAGCATCAGAACAGCCACTTCCTCCCTGGCCTTCAGAAAGTCTATTAAAACATGGTTATTCTAACAGGCCACAGGGACTGGAAAGCTATCATTGCTTTATCTAGTGACAAATGGTGTTTTCATTTCTGACTCACTGAACGCAGTGTCCTTATTTTGTTTTGTTTTTTTTAAAGAAAATCTTTCAATCAGCTTTGTCAGTTATCTATATGTACTTACCTATTTATTTACCAAAGTGAGTGGTAAAATATACAACTAAGAAGACAATGATTCTGGGAAGGGAGAGTATCTGTTCCCCATTAATGATTTTCTCATATTGTGCTGAACCCCACAATGAAATACAGTGAGAGAGCTTCCCTTCTCTCAGGAATGGGGTTATTTTTGCTGTCTGTCAATTATAAACTGTAAATTAATATAATAACATTAGCAATAGCAGACTTATGTGTTAATATAAGTGTTAATACCACTTTACAACGCCTTGGTAAGATCAGATTTGGAATACTGCATCCAGTTTTGGTCACCATGATGTAAAAAAGATGTTGAAGCTCTAGAAAGAGTACAGAGAAAAGCAACAAAGATGATTAGGGGACTGGAGGCTAAAACATATAAGGAATGGTTGCTGGAATTGGGTACGTCTAGTTTAATGAAGAGAAGGACCAGGGGGGACATGATAGCAGTGTTCCAATATCTCAGGAGCTGCCACAAAGAATAGGGAGTCAAGCTATTCTCCAAAGCACCTGAAGGCAGGACAAGAAGCAACAGGTGGAAACTAATCAAGGAGAGAAGCAACCTAGAACTAAGGAGAAACTTCCTGAGAGAACAATTAACCAGTGGAACAACCTGCCTCCAGAAGTGGTGAATGTTCCAACACTGGAAGTTTTTAAGAAGAGACTGGACAGCCATTTGTCTGAAATGGTATAGAGTTTCCTGCCTGAGCAGGGGGTTGGACTAGATGACCTCCAAGGTCCCTTCCAACATTATTATTATTATTATTATTATTATTATTATTATTATTATTATTATTATTATTATTATTATTATTATTATTATTATTATTATTGTTGTTGTTGTTGTTGTTGTTGTATTATTATTATTATTATATAATACTTCATTGTGCTTTACAGTCCTCTCTAAGCAGTTAAACAGTCCCTCCCAACACCGCGCGGGCGGTGTTGGGAGGGACTCGTCGCTCCCATGTAACACCGCTGCTGCGCGAGCTGCACTGGCTGCCGGTGGCTTTCCGGGTGCGCTTCAAGATGCTGGTTATTATCTTCAAAGCGCTCCATGGCATTGGACCTGGATATCTCCGAGACCACCTTCTGCCTCAGAGTGCCTCCCATCGGCCGGTACGCTCCCACAGAGTGGGTCTCCTCAGGGTGCCGTCAGCCAGACAGTGCCGGCTGGCGACTCCCAGGGGGAGGGCCTTCTCGGTGGGAGCCCCCACCCTCTGGAATGAACTACCCCCAGAGATCCGGGTGATCCCGGATCTCCCTTCCTTCCGCCGCGCCCTTAAG
>NW_015418204.1:0-1542 GCF_001527695.2 Protobothrops mucrosquamatus | reverse complement strand
TCCTTCCTTCCTTCCTTCCTTCCTTCCTTCCTTCCTTCCTTCCTTCCTTCCTTCCTTCCTTCCTTCCTTCCTCCCGCCTTCTCCCTCACTCTCTCCAAGCGCTGTGGGGTTTTCTGTGTTGTGGATCACAATGGGGGCTCTTTCATACTCCCTCCCTGGGAGGGGAACCTAGGGGAAGGCAAGAAAGGGCGACCCCCCCCCCCACTTTGGAACGATGTCCCTCCGGGAGAGCAGTCTCGGGGGCCCCGGAGAGCCGGTAGGGTCCCCTGCATGGGGGGTGGGGTGGGTGTGTCACTGGAGGCCAGGCAGCTGTCTTGGGGGGGGGGAGCTTCAATTGGGATCCCTACCCAGAGTGGAGGGAGGGGGCACTGGGACCCCGCAGCTGCCAGAGAGAATCCTTAGTTCAGTCACTTTATCAAAGAATGAGGTGAGATTGGCCTGGCATGATCTGTTTTCGACACACCCGTGCTGGCTACTGGTTATAACTTTGGTTGCTTCTAGTTGTTCACAGATCTGTTTTTTTGATTATCTTTTCTAGGATCTTCCCAGGTATTGAGGTTAAACTGATTGGTCTGTAGTTTCCTGAGTCTGTTTTTCCCCCCCTTTCTTGAACTGGAAGTTTTTAAGAAGAAACTGGACAGCCATTTGTCCGAAATGGTATGGGGTTTCCTGCCTGAGCAGGGGGTTGGACTAGATGACCTCCAAGGTCCCTTCCAACTTTATTATTATTATTATTATTATTATTATTATTATTATTATTATTATTATTATTGTTATTGTTATTGTTATTGTTATTGTTATTGTTATTGTTATTGTTATTGTTATTGTTATTGTTACTGTTACTATTACTATTACTATTACTATTACTATTACTATTATTTTATTTATTTATTTATTTATTTATTTATTTATTTATTTATTTATTTATTTATTTATTTATTTATTTATTTATTATTATTATTATTATTATTAAGATGGGAAGCACATCAGCCATTTTCCAATCCTCCGGTACTTCCCCGGTAGTTCAGGATTTGTGGAGGATGTGGTTCTGATATAACATCTGGTATCGGTTTCCTGAGGGGTTTGGGAGTGTGTGTGTGTGTGTGTGTACGTGTGTCCGCAGTTCCCCCCCAAATGGTCCAGACCTGTGGGGGGGGGGTTCCTGCCCCCAAACTGAGCCGGGCGAACCCAGGAGGAGCCCTCAAGCTCTGGCTCCACTTTGCTCTAGGCTCCCTCTGGGAACTGAAAGGGCATCTAGTCCACCCCTCCAGACACACAGAGAAAAGGAAGATCTGGTTGAGAATCACGAGGGGGGGGCGCAAAAGGAAGTCCGCCCTCCCCTCCGGAGCTGGCATGAAACGCCCCCCCTAAAATGCAGCCCCCCCACCCCGACTGAAGGGATTGTTCCCCCCTCTCCCAACTTTCTCCGCTTCTCTCTCTGCGCCGAACTATCTCCTCTATCGGACGAAGTCAAGGGAGGCTCTGCCCGGAGACCGATGACGCTGCAGAAGGGAGAAATCCCATTGGTCCCTCCGCTTTCCT
>NW_015418203.1:0-1542 GCF_001527695.2 Protobothrops mucrosquamatus | reverse complement strand
CCGGAACGCGGCGGAACCGCGTTCCGGCACCTTTTTCCGGGCCGGCCGCACCGGAAATAGCCCCTCCCACACCGGAAATAGCCCCTCCCAAATTTTACTTGCATTCCTGTTCTCTAAAGGGGCGGTCCTAGGGTTTGATGAGGGCGTGGCCAGGTTTGAGTTCCGCCACCTTTTCTCCGAGAAAAAAAGCCCTGGGTACATGTATAAAAGAGCCATTTAGAATTGTATCAGAGAATACAAACTTTACACTTGTCATATCATCCTGGAGAACTTTTATTCAGTTTCTTACATTCCTTTTCAATATTTTAGTATAGCATAGGTTGCCAGAGCAAAATGAACTCCTTATAGTTTTGTGTCCTTAAACAACAAAGTTAGATATTGAAAAATACCTGCAGTCAGTTTTACTTTATGTATTTTGCTGTGAATGAATAGAACTTGATTTTGTTATTTAAAAAAAGTATTTAGTAATAATGAACAAATATATCTATTCAGTTACTTCAAAGCAACCTTTTGAATATTTCAGCATTTTAAAATATAAAAAGTTTCTAATCCTACTTACGCCATCCTACTGACTCAAACCTGTAATTTTTCTTGGATTCTATCTCATGTAATGGTCTTCTCTGTAATTTGTGTTGTCTCACTATTTGAATGTTATCTGTACATTCTCTCCTGATCACTGGCCTTGAATATTGAATCTAGAGCTTTCTTTTTTTAAAAAAAAAAAAAGTATCAGAAACATGTGAAAAAATATCACAAATCCTGTTTGCATTGTAAAATACAGCTTAGTTTCTGCCAAACTGTGATAAAATCCAGAGCCCACTTCTGCCTGTTCACAGCTATTTTGTGTGTTCTAGTATTTCCTATCCATAACTCATAATTAGATTAAATATCTGGTTCTATATCACTTGCTATTATTCTTATTACTTTTTGTTTATATCACTCCAAGTCCTGGCAAAATATTTTTAATTTTTGAAAAAAGTGAAAATGTGCAGTTTGTTAATACAAACTTTAAGTATTGGTACAACCTAGAAGAAATACAAGATTGTATATTAATGTAGAATTTTTCTTCACTGCAAGTTCAGAAACAAGATAACAGCTATAGCTAATAAATGCCAGATTGCTAATAGGATTTTTAATCTGTCATGGTGGAAAACATTCTTCTTTAATTCTATCTACTCACACCTATCACTGCTTTAAATAATAATAATAATAATAATAATAATAATAATAATAATAATAATAATAATAATAATAATAATAATAATAATAATAATAATAATAATAATAATAATAATAATAAAAAAGTTGGAAGGGACCTTGGAGGTCATCGAGTCCAACCCCCTTGCCCAGGCAGGAACCCTACACCATTTCAGACAAACGGCTGTCCAGTCTCTTCTTAAAAACTTCCAGTGTTGGAGCATTCACCACTTCTGGAAGCAGGTTGTTCCATTGGTTAATTGTTCTAACTGTCAGGAAGTTTCTCCTTAGTTCTAGGTTGCTTCTCTCTTTGATCAGTTTCCACCCATTGCTTCTCATCCTGCC
>NW_015418202.1:0-1542 GCF_001527695.2 Protobothrops mucrosquamatus | reverse complement strand
TGAAAAAGATTCAGTGAAGAATAAAAGCACAATGGAGCACATAGATTCCATGGTGGCGTGATAGAAGGTAGAAGATCAAAGAAGTTCACTACTTGGAACCAGGTCAATGGACTGCTCATCAGACATGAAAAATTGTTAATAAGTACTATGTTTTTTTTAACCCATCTGGCTAGAAATCATGTTAGTGTTTAGTAACATAGATAGCTGCATATCTTTTCATGTTGTTACTTCATACTATAATTTGCTAAGTAATTCATGTTTAAAATGAGTTAGAATGGAGAGTTCAGAGAAAATATTGCTCATTTGGTGCTTTTGCTGCATCTTACCTGCACTGCAGGTAAGAACTGCTTACAAAATAATATAAAACAGTTAGAAAGTACTTAATTGTTCTGATAAAGATTGGCTGAAATGGCTTCCTACTGATTTTTAAATGGAAAACAACAGCAACACTGGAAAGCTGTGTGCCTTCCCTCCCTTTTTCAGTTGGCTCCTATGAACTCTGGTCATACATAGTCCCGACTTGAATACACTGAAAGTCATTTATCAGTGCCTTACAAACCAAACTGACATGGTAAGAAAAATGAATAACAATCAAAGAGGAATGAATATCCAGGCCACAATATATATATTCTAGAACTAAATCTCATTTATTTTCTCCCATGGCAATTATGCTTAAATAAGAGATGTAAAATTGTGCTGTTGGTTCCAAGGTACTGCTAGATAATGCACCAAAAAGCAATTGTCCCATTGGAGCCAACTTGCCAACTTGCTTTTTTTTTTTTTTAAAGTGAGGGCAAAAGAATCAGACATGTGTCTCATTCATTCCAAAGTTCTAACAGGTTTGACCTCAAGAAAACATGATCTAGCAGCCTTTGATTGCAGAAAAAAAGGAAGCAAGTTGGTTTTGGGATAAGAGTTATTGTTTTTTTTTCTATATGCAAGAGAGATGGAAGAGGGAGATAGAGAGAGAAGCAGAAACTGTTCACAGTCTAACTTTACCCAGCCATGAATGCTGGAATAAACCACAATTGATTGGGTACTCATAACATCATATTTCCTAAACTGTAGTTTACAAAGTAGGACAATTGTCTTTAGACAACATGCTAGGTGTCCTCCCCTCTGCCATTAGTTGATGTCTTAGAGCAAGGATGTCAAATTCGCCATGTCACGTGATGTGTCGTGATGTATTGCGACTTTTTTCCCCTTGCTGGAGCTGGGGTAGTTGCGGCTTCCGCATGACGCATCTGGCCCGCGGGCCAGCAGTTTGACACCCCTGTCTTAGAGTGATGTAATGATGGTGAAAGATGGCATCTGGGGTTTCTTTCAGATGGCTACATGACAGTATAGGAAAAATGAGGCCCTTGATAAGTTTTTAAACCCAAGTCCCATAAACCCTGATAAAAATAGCTATGTGGCAGGACATATGGAGAACATCTGATGAATACACAAAGCTGCTGTCTTCCTTGGCATGACATTATCTATCTAGGATTTATATATATATATATATATATATATATATATATATATATATATATATATATA
>NW_015418201.1:0-1542 GCF_001527695.2 Protobothrops mucrosquamatus | reverse complement strand
GGGCTACAGCTGATTCGCGCTTCTGCTAAATTAGCAAGCAGCATATTTTCCAGCAAAGCTCAAGCAAGTTTGCTGGGCAGGAGCGCAGGAGAGCTTCTGGGCTGCTCAGTGGAAGCGCGGATCAGCTGTAGAGGCTCGCCCCAATCCTGGACAAGAGGGAAGGAAGGAAGGATGGAAGGGCCAAGGGAAAAGAGGAAGGGAAGGAGGGACAAAGAGGGAGGCGAAGGAAAGGAAGGAAGGAAGGAAGGAAGGAAGGAAGGAAGGAAGGAAGGAAGGAAGGAAGGAAGGAAGGGACAAGGGGAGAGAGGGAGGTAAGGAGGAAGAGATCAAGAGGGAGGGAAGGAAAGAAAGTTCCAGCCAGCAGAGGCTCGGCAGCCTGGCTGCCGAGGAACAGAAGAGCGCAAAGCCAAGGAGAAGAAGGTGGCAGTTTCCTCCCAAAGGGGGCTCCTTTTCTCCACCCCTTCCCTGGGTTTGTGGGGAATTTCTCGTCACCAACGCTGACAGGTGCTCCTTCGAGCCCACCGCGAGCTTTCTCGCCCCCTTTGCTTCTCCCCTCCCCGCTTTCGTGAGGATTGTGGCGCCCTTGGGAAGCCGATCGTGCTTTGAAGCTTAGGAGAGGAGGAGTCCCTTCCTCCTTCCCTCCCTCTCTCTCTGTCAAGCCCCGGCAGGCTCGACATGAACGGGCAGGGGAGGACGGGCAGGGTGGCAAAGGAGACCGGCGGCCATTGCCAGACCTCCCGGCTGACAAGCACAAGTTCGGGGATCGCCAGCTGATGGGTGCCGGAGTTGGGTGCTGCGGCGGCCTCCCCTTCGCTGACCTGCATGCACGAGAAGAAGTCAATCCGGTTGCTGCACAATGAGTCCCTGGGGAGGGCGGGGCCTTGCTCTGCGCCTGCGCTCTTCATTTGGTAGAGTTCATGCAGACTGCAAACAAGTGAGGTGGAGCGGAGGGAGGGAGGCGCCGCCGAGGGTGGGGAGAGAAGGCGGTTGACAAGCCCTGCTTAAGACCATCGGAAATATGTGTTTTCCGATGGTCTTAGGCGACCCCTGTGAAAGGCTCGTGCGACCCCCAAAAGGGTCGCGACCCACAGGTTGAGAACCGCTGGTTTAGTGACATCCTGGCGAACCCTTACTTCATCTGGGGATATTCTGGCCTGTAATTCCCTGAGCCAGATTAATGCGATTCTGGCGAAAAAGGAGTTAGATGTTGAGGCTCTTATAGCCCAAGCCGATGCCTGATGGGTCCTTTTGAGGGAAATCTCAGACTTCTTGTCCTCAGCCTTAAGGGCCTCTGACATGTCTCCTGGGATTTTGGTGTCTGACAGTACGGGGGCGAGAGCCTCGTCTACACCCGGAACTTCGAGGACATCGTTGAGGGAAGGGACCGTATCCAAGAGCTTACGATCCAATCCCCCAAGAGCAGAGAAACTTCCAGGAGATCCCCACTGATCCTGAATGGATTTGAGAAACATGGGGGGACAAGGTATCTGTAGGTTCTTCTTGACCGGTTCCAGAAACAATGGGTCAGAACTCTGTCCAGAG
>NW_015418200.1:0-1542 GCF_001527695.2 Protobothrops mucrosquamatus | reverse complement strand
TCAGGAGCTGGTGATGGTAAGGTTGACTTGACCGGACAGGTCCGATTAAATGGAAGAGCATTGCTTCTCCATTAATTCATGAATCGTGGTCATTCATCCGTGGTCTGGCCAATTTCTGGTTTCCAGAATGTCTCAAAACCATCACCAGAAGTTCTGAAGGGCAAATAACAACACAGAGAATGAAAGAACCGGGTCCTCAACTCAAGAATTTGCTTTGAGGATCAAACCTGAATTTCCGGTAGACCAATATATCCTGTCAGGGGTCTTCTAGAGAGGAGGGACCTGGTGGCCCTCCAGGTGCTGCTGAACATCTGCTCTGTCTTCAGAGCTGGCCCTGTTGATGAAGGATCCTGAGGGCCGCATCTTCAGAGGCTTTCATTGCCAGGTCATGAGCTGATCAAACCAGCCAGCTTAGCCTCAAGTCTGCCCCATCTGTGAAATGGGCATAACGATGCGGCTTCCAGAATCATTTTTTTTCCAGATCGTAGGGAAAAGTGTTGGAACACAGGGAAGGGCTGGGTTAATGCAATGAGTACTGTGTTGTTGTTAGGAACGGACGCCAGCATTCCTGTCCATATCAACAACATTTGCCAACGCAACTACGTCACGGTGGAAGGGGGCCGCAGACTGAAACCTACCAACCTGGGCATCGTCTTGGTACACGGCTACTACAAAATAGGTAATGGGCCATTTTGTGGTGGGGGAGGACAATGATAAGGAAATGAATCTTAGGGCCAGGTTATTTGAAGGACCCTTCATCTCACAGGGAGAAATTCACCTATTTGTCTTGGCAATTGAAGAGAAGTGGTCAGGTCCCAGAATTCCCCAGACACCAGGTTGTAAAATTGGTGGACTTCAATACCCAGAATTCCCCAGCCAGCATGCTTTAAGACAGGGTGGATGCCAACTTCCAGAATTCCCCAGCCAGCATGCTTTAAGATGGGCGGACTTCAACTCCCAGAATTCCCCAGCTAGCATGCTTTAAGATGACTGGATGTCAACTCCCAGCTGGCTGGGGAATTCTGGGTGTGAAGTCGGCACGTCTGAAAGTTGCTGAGTTTGAAAAACAGAGACCTAAGAGGACTCCATGCATTTTGCAGAAAGCCTGGATGTTTCTCTCAGGCTGATCTTCTTGAACATCCTGCAAGCTTTAATCTATCTCAGTTTCTCTCTTCCCCTCCGGGTAGATGCGGAGCTGGTTCTGCCCACCATCCGCAGCGCAGTGGAGAAGCAGCTCAACCTGATTGCTCAAGGAAAAGCCAACTACCAGCAGGTCCTGGAACACACCTTGGACATCTTCAAAAGGAAGTTCCACTACTTTGTGGATTCCATTGCTGGTAGGTCTCCACTCCTCCCCAGAGGCTCCCTGGCTGGCAGGTTAGAATTTGCCAGTCATTAAAAGACAAATCACATGTATGAGTCAGGGATTTATACATAAGAATTCTTCTTCTTCTTCTTCTTCTTCTTCTTCTTCTTCTTCTTCTTCTTCTTCTTCTTCTTCTTCTTCTTCTTCTTCTTCTTCTTCTTCTTCTTCTTCTTCTT
>NW_015418199.1:0-1542 GCF_001527695.2 Protobothrops mucrosquamatus | reverse complement strand
TGTGCGCAAAGCGTCCCGGTCCAGAAATGGATGCAACTGGTAAATCAGGCGGACCTGATAGAACGCCCCCCTGGTCACGGCCGACAAATGATCTTCCAATGTCAGCCGTGGATCCAGGAGGACACCCAAGTTGCGTGCCCTCTCTGAGGGGGCCAAAATTTCACCCCCTATAGTCAGCGATGGAGTCAGCTGACTATGCTGAGGCGCCGGCAACCACAGCCACTCGGTCTTGGAAGGGTTGAGCCTGAGTCTGTTCCTCCCCATCCAGACCCGTACGGCCTCCAGGCAACGGGTCATCACGTCAAGGGCATCGTTGGGGTGGCCTGGGGTGGAAATGTACAGCTGCGTGTCATCAGCGTACTGATGGAAATCCACCCCAAAGAAAAATTCAATTGATAAGAATGTTTTGAATAGTTTTAAAAGATTAGCTGATTGGATTTATTAGATGGAATATTTAAAGATTGAACATTTGTTTGAATATGGTTAAAAAGAATAGAAAAATTTTGCACATAAATGTATTCTAGCTTAAAAGAGACACTTTTCAAGTAATATACTATTTCTTTTTTTCTTCTCTTTTATTTTTGTTTTAAGATATGGAAATGTAAAATTGTTGGGACGGCTTGTAGGAGGAAAAAGATTTAAAAACTTAAGTGTAATTAACTCTAAGAAAATCTTAACAGGTAAGAATATTTTTGAACATTGTGGGGAAAACAAATTTAAATGAGAACTTTGAAAACAGGATCTGTGACAAGGTGATTAAGATGATCAATTAGAAAAGAAACTTCATATTGATGTGGTTGTTACTTGTAGAAATACTAGAAAAATGTTTATATTCAATTGTTATCTATCAAAATACCAAGAAATGTACTAATTTAAGGTTGATAAAAGAGAATATTATTGGAAGAAGAGAAAATCAAGGAAAGCTATTATGTGTATTATGGAATTATAGAAATTAATTGTATTGATTGTTTGTAAATATAAACCCAGACAACACAATATTTACCAAATATTAATGTGATTATGTTAAAAAAATTAAAAAAATATTAAAAAATATATGAGCAACATGTGATATGTTTTGACATAAGTCAACCCAGAAGAAATATATAATACTATATATCATTCTAAATTGTGCAATATGGGTTTTAAAGCTATAAATCATACATTCTGAAATGCAGATTCAGTATTTAGTAAACATACCTATATATCTCAAGATTTAATAGTAAATGTGAAAGATCACAGAATTACATTTAAAATAATTTGTGTGATCTAAATAACTGTAAAATGACATGCAGATTGGAGTAGGTTTGCTTGACTAACACAGATTTCATGGTGTACCTCCCAACTGTAATGGCTGAATTCAGCCAATTTTGGAAAAAGGGTGGCAGAATGGATAAAAAAGGGAAATAGTCCTTTTACAAGAGAGTATTCTTGCAACAGTTGCCCATATTTGTAATAAAAAGAGAAACAAATTTGGCAGTAAAAACTAATTATTACTTTGATAATAAAGCTCACATTCAGTGTTGTTTTATCCATTGATGATAT
>NW_015418198.1:0-1542 GCF_001527695.2 Protobothrops mucrosquamatus | reverse complement strand
GAGTGAATGATCTGACCATGACAGGGGCTCAATAACTACCTCCCCCATTTCCAGATCATTCTGCCACTGGCCAGAGATAAAAATTAGATCTAGTGTGTGTCCCCCCGTGTGAGTGGGGGCATGTACCAACTGGGTCAAGTCCAAGGCCGTCATGGAAGCCAAGAACTCCTGAGCTGCCGCCGACGCCTCGCCCACCGATTCATTCATTTGATATCACCCCCTTTATTATTTTTATGAATAACTCAGGGTGGCGAAGATATGCAGCACATCTCTGTACTCCTATTTTTCCCACGACAACAGTCCTGTGAAGTAGGCTGGGCTGGGAGAGAAGGACCGGCCCAAAGTCACACAGGCAGCTTTCATGCCTAAGGATGGGATTCGAACTCAGGGGTCTGCCATTTTTACTCACAACCATCTCAGCATCCTCATGGTCACATGATGAGGATGATGAGGAGGAGGAGGAGGAGGAGGAAGGGGGGGCAGCAGTGGGATTCTTGGAGTTCTCTGAGCTTAGTGGGTTTTTTTGCTGATGTTTCACGACCCAATTAGATAACACCATCAGTGCTAGAAGGCAGTGAGATTTAAGGAGAGGAGGAGGAGGAGGAGGAGGAGGAGGAGGAGGAGAGATTGCAAAGGTTTGACTGGCCATTCTGCTGTTTCTAAAGATAACAACTTAGAATAGGCACAGTATTTAATAATAATAAAGTTGGGAGGAACCTTGGAGGTCATCTAGTCCAACCCCCTGCTCAGGCAGGAAACCCTATATACCATTTCGGACAAACGGCTGTCCAGTCTCTTCTTAAAAACTTCCAGTGTTGGAGCATTCACCGCTTCTGGAGGCAGGTTGTTCCACTGGTTAATTGTTCTAACTGTCAGGAAGTTTCTCCTTAGTTCTACGTTGCTTCTATTTGCGACTAGCCAGCTTCTGGCAAGCAAAGTCAATGTGGGAAGCCAGGTTTGCTTAACAAGTGTGTGATTCACTTAAGGACAGTGGTGATCCGTTTAACAATCACCTTGCTTAGCAACAGAAGTTCTGGTCCCAATTGTGGTTGTAAGTCAAGAACTATCTCTATTTGTTCGGAGCAGCTGACCATTCTAGGAAGCATCACTCAACGCCCAAAGGATGAGTAAAAATAAGCAAAGCCCATCAAAGCTGTGTGACAAAGAATGGCCTGGTGTGTTTCCACTCGATTTAGCTTCTTGTGCAAGTCTAAAGTGGGGAGGGGAGGAAACGTGATGGCTCAGCGGTAAAAACACAGAGCTTGGATAGCTGTCAGCCCAGGTTCGAGACCCAAGGGCTGCGCAATGGGGTGAGTTCCCGCTCCTTGCCCCAGCTCCTCCCTATTCAGCAGTTCGAAAGCAAGCAAATGCGAGTAGGTAAATAGGTACCACTTCAGTGGGAAGGCAACAGCGTTCCGTGGGCCTTGGCGTATTGTCATGATGGCCGCACGACCAACAAAATGTCTTTCGCCCTGGCTTCCTCAGCTAAGAAATGGAGATGAGAAGCGTCCCCTGGAGTCGGACACAACTGGACAGGAGAAA
>NW_015418197.1:0-1542 GCF_001527695.2 Protobothrops mucrosquamatus | reverse complement strand
AGGCGGTCTCGGAGGTAACCAGGTCCGATGCCATGGAGCGTTTTAAAGGTGGTAACTAACACCTTAAAACGCACTCGGAAGATCACTGGTAACCAGTGCAGCTCGCGCAGGAGCGGTGTTACATGGGAGCGACGAGTCCCTCCCAACACCGCCCGCGCGGCCGCATTCTGGACCAGTTGAAGTCTCCGGGTGCTCCTCAGCCTGTATTAGTGCCTTCATTAGATAATGGCTAATGACTTCCTTCTTGGGCTCTAAGATCACTGCAATGGTGATTACCACCATGAAATTAAAACATGCTTGTTCCTTGGGAGGAAAGTTATGGCAAACCTAGATAGCATATTAAAAAGAAGATATTACTTTGCCAACAAAGGTCCATATAGTCAATGCTATGGTTTTCCCAGTAGTAATGTATGTCTGGGAGGGCTGGACCATAAGGAAGGCTGAGCGCCGAAGAATTGATGCTTTCATATTCTGATGTTGGAGAAGACTCTTGAAAGTTCCTTGGACTGCAAGGAGATCCAATCAGTCAACCCTAAAGGTAAGCAACTTTGACTGTTCTTTGGAAGGACAGATACCAAAGATGAAGCTCAAAATACTTTTTGCTTCTCATCCAAGAAGCTTCTTCAATTCTGAACTGAGCTTCTTGGATGAGAAGCAAAACATTTTCAAGGAAAAAGACCAAGAAAGTCCAGTTGCCTTTTGGAAAAGCAACTTTGGATGTCTGAAGTAGGATAATTTAAACCTGGTCATTTGTGCCTTGAGTGAGAACTCTGATGTAATGGATTGTGCCTGTCTTCAAAATGTGCCTGTCTTCAAATTTGGGATCACTAAATATTTCCACACAAAAGCAAGGTGAATGAGATATTTATTGCAGAAAAGCATGTCCGATGTTGCAAGTTCTCAGCAATAGCAGCCCACAAATGTGAACCATTTATTTGGTTCCCAGGGTTTTCTTTTGGTATAATTGGTTTTAGAACAGATTTTTTTGTCAATTTGCACCCTGTTGAGTATATTTAAATCCATAATAAGTATCACAAAATCTGTGAGAACAGTTACAGCTTGTTCCAAGAGAATCTTTATGAAATTCAGCTGAGTAATGTGTCCAGATACAACGTTCCAAACTCTTGAGGTCTCCTTCAAATCATCCAGGATCACTGTGAAACTTGTAAAATTCTGTAGAGACATGTATAAACTCATTTAAGTAGGTCACTCTTCTGTCACGTATATTGTGGTAAAATCTGGGCCATTTTATGACCTTACCTTCTCTGGATCAAGGGGAACAAATGCTAAAAAATAGCACCTTAATCATATAACATACTGAACTATTAGACCAAGTCCTTCCGTAGGAACCTAATTTTCATGCTTATACTTGAATATCAGCTGTATCATATTTTCGATGGGATGAATTCTAGCTGTAGGGTATGTGAATTCTCTCGCCTTGATCATTTATTATAAATTCTGCTAAAACAGATTAATATTCTAGAATCTCAAACTGGCTATATTTTCCAGTGGGAAAAATGCATTGTAAAATCTCTCCTGTGA
>NW_015418196.1:0-1542 GCF_001527695.2 Protobothrops mucrosquamatus | reverse complement strand
GTCGAGGACTAAACCGGTCGTAAGTCGAGGACTACCCAACCGGTTGTAAGTCGAGGACTTTCCCTGCCCGGGAGCGCCGCGCATGCGTGGTTCCGCCCCCTGCACCGGCCGAGGCGTAGCTGGCAAGCGGCAGAGACGGAGCAGGCCGACCACCAGCTGGCCCAGCCCAAGGGAGGTAAGGCACCCGCCGGAAAAGGGGAAAAAAATGGCGGACAGCCTTGCTTGGCGACCCCCGTGAAGTGGTCGATCGACCCCAAATGGGGTCGCGACCCATAGGTTGAGAACCGCTGGCCTACAGCCTGCAGTTCGATCCTGGCCGGCTCTCAGCCTTCCATCCTTCCGAGGTCAGTAAAATGAGAACCCAGATTGTTAGGGGCAATAAGCTGACATTTATAAACTGCTCAGAGATTGCTGTAAAGCACTATGGAGGGGTATATAAGTCCAGTTGCTATTGCTATTGCTATCACCCAATGCAGAATTGTGTGTATTCCTGCACTGTAGTATACACCGCTATTCAAAGACTCCAAGTCAAAGGTCTTTATGCACAACATTCCCTACAAAATGTTATTTTGCCTTGAATAAGCCCTGACTTTGTTTTACAGGGCAAAACAAAAATGAGGATTGCTTTTACGTTTCCCCCCTCCCTCTCCCCTAACACTAATTAGATCTGAAAGACTGTAGCCTGAGTCCGGCCACTGCATACGGAGAAGAAAGGAGCCTGACGCAGAGTTCAGACTAAACTAACTGCAAACTCCCTGGAGATGTCCCAAGGTAAATCTGATAGTCTCTGTCATTTATAATCAATATCAGGCAACTGAGTTCACTGCTTTAAAAAAGAAAAAAAAAAAACTGGGGAGCCAATTAAGTGATCCCTCAGGCAGGAGACAAAGGCCTGCACTTCCCTTTGGTTTTAAAGGGAAAGCCGTGCGGTTATTTCAGTAAATATTGCACAGTTCTTAACTGTGGTGCTGTGCAGAGAAATTGGATGTGCTGTAGGATCATTTGAGAAATAGTCTATGAAACTGCCTTATGTTCTGGTAAACATCTATAAGAGAGGTAAACGACCTTTGTAAGATCAAAAGCAGGTGCCTTTTATCCAGTCTGTTATGGATATTGTTTAAAAACACACACATACATACTATATATATGTATGTATGTATGTATGTATATGTATATGTACACACAAGAACTGAATCTCAAAAGTTTAAACACACACTATACATATCTATACACACATACACACACTATCTCTCTATATATATATCTGTATCTATCTATCTATCTATCTATCTATCTATCTATCTATCTATCTATCTATCTATCTATCTATCTATCTATCTATCTATCTATATCTATATCTATATCTATATCTATATCTATCTATCTATTTATCTGTCTATCCAGTGCTTTTTTTCTAAAAAAAAAAAAAAGGTGCTGGAACTCACACACGTCATACAACCCGCCTTGCCTATCCTACAAGGTTCCATCCCAAAAAGGTGCCGGAACTCCGTTCTGGGCGTTCTATGAGAAAAAAAGCCCTGT
>NW_015418195.1:0-1542 GCF_001527695.2 Protobothrops mucrosquamatus | reverse complement strand
GTGCAAAGTTTTGTCTGTCACTTATTTAGCTGTCCAATCAGCTAGTTTCAGCATACTCAGTTAATTGGAGATAGAGAGTGGGGGAAAAAACACCACCATTTCCTGTATTAATTTCACTTCCAGAAAAGGGAAGAGAAACGTTAATCTTTGACACTTTAAAAATGGATTTCTGTAAAGCCAGCAGATAATATTTTTGATAGCATGGACCTCTTGTCTGGCAATCAAACTCTCTTCAGATGCATAGCTACTGGTCAAAAGTTGGTACTTTAAGTATCAAATGTTTCTTCCAAAACCTCAACACAAAATTGTTTGGTACTTAAATCTTGACTTTTAGTACCAAATGTTTCTTTCAAAACCTCAACATTAAGCACTCTGTGTGTGGGCCGGGAGGTAAAGTCCATCAGCCCTCTGGTAACGGTCAACCCCTTATACAAATTGCTGCTTGGTAGGAAAGACTTAGAAGGAGTACAAGAAATAGGGCTGAAATAGAAAAAGTGATAAAATGTCTGAAAGGGAATGAAAGAGAAGGAGCAATGCACTTAATAATAATTTAGACCTCAAGATAATTTAGACCTCGAGATAATTTAGACCTCAAGAGAAAAGAATATGTTCACTCTTAAACAGGGGTAGGCAACCTTGGCTCTTTTAGGACTTGCGGACTTAAACTCCCAGAATTCCTGAGCCAGCCATGCTGAGGGAAAAGGGAGAAGTTTCCAAGCTGAGCCATGCTGGCTCAGGAATTCTGGGAGTTGAAGTCCACGAGTCATAAAAGAGCCAAGTTTGCCTACCCCTCCTCTAGAAGCTATCATCAGTAGACTACATAGCACATTATTTTTGATTTTCTGTTTTTTTTAATTTTTATTTTAATAGCCTTGTTTTAATCCATGACATCGTCAGAGAGGTTGATCTAGCTGTGTTAATAAATGCATTAAAAGGGTCTTCTAACTATGTTAATAAATGCATTAAAAATGTTGTTTTGGAACTGATGCAATAACTCAACTCAAAACCATGATTTCTCCATCAATCTGGTTCTACCCCCCCCCACCTCCAACTATCTAACCAGAGTCTGCATTTAATTTAATTTTGCAATTTGAGATAGTTATTCCATGTTCTGAATGCCTTGTTTTGTATGACAACCCATCAGGTCTTGGAACAAAGCTATGATATGTCCCACTTAGTGTGACTCATCCATTTCTCTTCATAGCATTTAGCTCCCAGCCTTTGCTAATAATCTTTGCTGGATTCCTGAATCTGTTCCGGTGCATCTAAATCCTTCTTCAAAGCACTTCTGAACAGTGAATATTGTAATCAAGGTGGGCTTTGAACTAACCATAGATCAAATATTCCAATATCTCAGGGGCTGCCCCAAAGAAGAGGGAGTCAAGCTATTCTCCAAAGCGCCTGAAGGCAGGACAAGAAGCAACGGATGGAAACTAATCAAGGAGAGAAGCAACCTAGAACTAAGGAGAAACTTCCTGACAGTTAGAACAATTAACCAGTGGAACAACCTGCCTCCAGAAGCAGTGAATGCTCCAACACTGG
>NW_015418194.1:0-1542 GCF_001527695.2 Protobothrops mucrosquamatus | reverse complement strand
CTCAAAAATCTCTATGAGATTTAGCAATATTCAGCCAAAACCTAAAATTAAGGATATACATTAAACTATTATATTATAAGTGATTTTAGGGTCATTTATTAGCTATGTTAACATGAAATTATACATTAGGCTTTCACTTTATCTTTCATCTTAATTTAAAATTTAAAAATAATTATTTCAACATAACTGTTAGATTTTTAAAAAAAAAACTGCAGAAGAGAATAAGTAAATACAGAAAACTGAACAATTTGGAATCAAACACAAAAAATTAGATGTTTTTGTGCATTTAAAGTCATCTCTGTCATTCGTCTAAATCTTTTTTTTTTTCACTCAATACATCCTGGCCAATCTTGTCTTTTCAGTTTACTTTCTGCTTAGTTCAGTTGTTTTAAATCTGTGTCTTAATCTCCTAAAGTCTGTATACCTACCTTTTCACTCCACCTAAACTATTTATTAGGAAATCAGATGTTTCTGCTTTGTACCAATTTTCATAATTCTCTGTTAATTTACTGTAAATAAATGGATGTTTATTTTATGTTTATTTTTTTTTCATTTATTACACTTATATGCCACCCATTTCACCAAAGGGTATTTTAAACTATACTTTGAATATTGGTTTGTCGAATAAATGACAAGGGCTGGGTTCATATATAGAGCAGTGCTTCCCAAATCTGTGTAAATTATCCAAAATTGGGTAAAAGTGGAGTTTTGAGGGGGTGTAACTGCACACAAACCACACACACAAAAAAAATCAATCCCAATAGGGACATTTAAATAAGAACTTTCTGATGAGTGATTTTGGGTAATGAAGGAAAACGTTTGAGAAGCACTGACTTAGAGCATAAATCATACTTTATGTGGCTGGATTTACAGTATATTATCTCGCTAACGTGATTGGTTTGATCTGAGCTTAGAAGGACATATGAATCCTCCCAATCACCCCCTTCTTTCCTCTTTATATCATTTTCTACCTGCTGGGATCTCTCAGGATCCTGCTGTTAGTCTCCCGTTACTCTTGATGATTATCTCCTGACTAACCTCATCAATACATCTCTGTTGAGATGATCACAGTGTAGATCTCTCAACTTCTGTTCATCTCCTGCTGATATTCACTTATGTTTCTCACCACCTTCTCACAATCAGCATAATGGATTGAACAAATCTTTTCTCCTGAATCATCTTGTTGTTGATTATTGTTCAGATTGTTCTTATCAAGAGATTTATCTACTTGACTCCCACCCTCCCACCAAAAATCTGATCAATTCTTTTTGGGTGGTCTTTTTTCTTTCAAATTATCCATTGTTAATTGGTATTCCCTACACCCAAAAAAAAAAAAACAAAAACCCATAACATGCTGTGGTCATATTATGCTTTGATTATCAATATTTGTTCTCTCCGGGTCTCCTTTCTCATACTTTTATTTCTGTTGTTCTCTTCTGCCAGCACTGTTCTTTTCTCTCACTGCTTAAATATTTTGGATCCCCAGGATAGGATGTGGTCCTCCCAAACCTTAGGTAGAATCTCTCAGTACTTACCCAAAAC
>NW_015418193.1:0-1542 GCF_001527695.2 Protobothrops mucrosquamatus | reverse complement strand
ATAATTTAATTTGCCAGTCTTGACCCTTTAGAACCAATAAGTCTCTATAAGTAATTCCCTCTAATTTAACTCCCGTAGTTATTCCTTGTATTGCATGTTCCGGAATTGCCCACATTGGTATCTTAAAATTTAATTTGTGATAATACTTTTTCCAAATTCTCAAAATCGCCACTCTTAAGATATGAGATTTAAAAATAGAGTCAACCTTCTTATCAAAAAATAAATATGCATGCCATCCAAAATATAAGTCCCAACCTTCAAGAGTCAATATATCTCTATTAGTTAAATTAATCCAATCAGTAATCCATGTCAAAACCACCGCATCATAATACAATTTTAAATTTGGAGCCTTAAGTCCCCCTCTTTCACGTGCATCTTGCAAAATTTTGAATTTTACCCTCGGCTTTTTTCCTAACCATATAAAACTATTAATCCCTCTTTGCCAAGCTTCTAAATTGGCGTCTTTTTTTAAAATTGGTATCATCTGAAACAGAAAAAGAAATTTTGGAAGAACATTCATTTTGACCATAGAAATTCTCCCCAATAATGACAACTGTAACTTTTTCCACATTTCTAAATCCTTTTGAATTTTTATCCACAACTTTTCATAATTGTTTTTATACAGTTTAGCGTTAGAGGCAGCAAGATAAATACCCAAATATTTCACCTTCTTCACAATTTCAAAACCAGTTAAATTAGTTAAAATCTCTTTATCCTTCATACCCATATTTTTTGACAATATTTTAGTCTTATTAACATTTACTCTAAATCCTGAAACTCTTCCATACTCATTCAGTAACTGTATCAGATTTCTTGTTGAGTCAATCGGTTGAGATAATGTAAAAACCAAATCATCAGCAAAAGCTCTAAGTTTATAGTTATTCTTGCCCAAAGTTATTCCTTGTATAGTTAATGTTTCTCGAACCTTAATTAATAAAATCTCCAAGGTCAAAATAAATAACAAAGGTGATAGAGGGCATCCTTGTCTCGTGCCTTTTTCAATTTTGATTGCATCTGTCAAATCTCCATTCACAATAACTTGTGCTGATTGAGATTGATAAATAGCCTTCAACGCAGACAAAAATCTAACCCCAAAGTTCATTTTATCAACCACACCAAACAAAAATCGCCAATCCAGTTTATCAAAGGCCTTTTCAGCATCCAAAAAGATAAGAGCCGCCGGAATTTGATTATTTTTGTCCAAATACTCCAACAAATTTACTACTTGTCTAACATTATTCTTCATATATCTACCACTTATAAATCCAGACTGATCCATATGTATAATCTTTTGTAATACATGCATCATTCTATTAGCCAAAATTTTTGCAAAAATCTTATAGTCCGTATTCAGTAAGGATATTGGTCTATAATTTTTAGGCTGCGACAAATCTTGATCCTCCTTTGGTATAAGTGAGATAAAAGCAGACCTCCAGGATGGTGGTATCTCTTCTCCTAATAAAATATCATTAAAAAGACTCTTCAAAGGCTCTAGCATTTCCTCCGACAAAGTTCTATAATAAATTGCCGTCAATCCATCAG
>NW_015418192.1:0-1543 GCF_001527695.2 Protobothrops mucrosquamatus | reverse complement strand
GACCTTTGCAACCTCCCCAGGGGTCACGTGATCAAAATTCAGACCCTTGGCCACTGACTCATATTTATGACGGTCGCAGGGTCCCAGGGTCATGTGATCTCCTTCTGACAAGCAGTCAATGAGGAAGCCAGATTCGCTTAACAACCAGGTTACGAACTTAACCACTTAAGTGATTCGCTTAACAACCCTGGCAAGAAAGGTCATAAAACGAGGCAAAATTCACTTAACAAAATGTCTCACTCAGCCACAGAAACGTTGGGCTCAATTGTGGCTGTAAGTCAAGGACCAACCTGGAGCCCTTTACCTTTCTGCAACTTCCGTGGATTAATCTAAATAACAAGAAAGGTGTTTTCAGGTCCTTTTTTATTTATTTTTTTACACCGTATTTAAAGAAACACGCCATAAAGAAAAGCCCAAAGAAGCCGAATCTTCCAAGAAGCATTTAATAAGTAACACCTGGCCTTCTTTTTCAACAGCCAACCCAGCCCTTCCAAGCAGATTTTATTTTTATTTATTTTTATTTTTTTGGGAAAAATAAACTGAATTTCCGCTTAGGGGACCAAAATCCGCACGTTCTTTCTGCGAGCTGCAGAAGCACGACCTTGCATTAAACTACCACTCCCATAAAGCTTTGCGCTTTTGGCTCCGCCGGCGGAGGCTGTCGGGAGCTGTAGTAGCTTGCTCCTCCCCTCCGTTGCAGTTAAGCCAATGGAACTCTTTATCCCAGCCATGTGCTCAGGACGCATGCGCATAAGGTGCTTCCTCTATCCTGGTCTTTTGTAGACTTTTGAAAAAAACAGAGTGGTGATATTTTTCCAGCTCTTTTTTCTCCATCCTGATCCATTGTAGACTTTTAAAAATAATTACAGAGTAATTATATTTTTCCAGCATTTCTTCTCCATCCTGTTCCTTTATAGACTTTTATATATATATAGAGAGAGAGTAATTATATTTTTCCAGCATTTTTTCTCCATCCTGATCCTTTATAGACTTTTAAAAATAATTACAGAGTAATTATATTTTTCCAGCATTTTATCTCCATCCTGATCCTTTGTGGACTTTTAAATATATATATACAGAGTAATTATATTTTTCCAGCACTCTTTTCTCCATCCTGATCTTTTATAGACTTTTAAAAATAGATACAGAATAATTATATTTTTCCAGCTCTCTTTTTTCCATCCTGATCCTTTGTAGACTTTTAAATATATATATATATACAGATATTATATTTTTCCAGCATTTCTTCTCCATCCTGATCTTTTATACTTTTAAAAATATATAGAGTAATTATATTTTTCCAGCACTCCTTTCTCCATCCTGATCCTTTATAGACTTTTAAATATATATATATATATATAGTCATTATATTTTTTCAGCTTTCTTTTCTCCATCCTGATCTTTTATACTTTTAAAAATATATAGAGTAATTATATTTTTCCAGCACTCTTTTCTCCATCCCGATCTTTTATAGACTTTTATATAGAGTAATTATATTTTTCCAGCATTTTATCTCCACCCTGATCCTTTGTAGACTTTTAAA
>NW_015418191.1:0-1543 GCF_001527695.2 Protobothrops mucrosquamatus | reverse complement strand
ACTATGAAGAGCAAGTGGAGAGGGGTACAATGGACTCCCCCTCCTCTTAATTTCGACTCCCATCCAGCTCCTGAAGACCCCCTTCCAAGAAGGCCCAGGCCGCATTTCCAACAGTTACCTTTTACTGCCACCCACGCAGGGCAGTTTGTGACCCAGGGTTGTTTACTCCTCGAACACAATGCCCATCTCTTGGAGGGGGGGGCACTCAGGGCTTCAGATCCCACCTGCTGCCCTTGCACAGCAGATTAATCACTAACTCGCTGGGGCACCGACACTTGGGCAATGGGGTCAGGGAGGAACCACACGGTCAAGCACAGCACGCTTGGGGCACGTCCCAAAAGCACATCCTGAGTTTGTACATCGTCGTCCCGAGTGGGGTTTCTTGCTTTTCCAGGAATAAGATCCGGGGGAGGAGGAGGAGGAGGAGGAGGAGGACTGTGGGGTCCTTGGTGCTCCTTGAGCCTGGTTGTTTTCTTGCAGACATTTCATTGCCCAACTAGGTAACATCATCAGTACTAAAGAAAGTGGATTTGCATTGATGATGTTACTTAATTGCATCATGAAACATCTGCAAGAATACCACCGAGCTCAGGGAACACCAAGGACCCCACAGTCCTCCTCCTCCTCCTCTCTGCAAACCCCCTCCCTCCTCTCACAGATGATGTTATCTAGTTGGGTCATGAAACATCTACATGAAAACTACCATGTTCAGAGAGAACCCCCACAATCCTCCTCCTTCTCCTCCTCCCTTCTGGCAGTGATAATGCTGTCTAGTTGGGTCATGAAACATCTGCAAAAAAATCACCCAAGCTCAGAGAGGACCAAGGACCCCTCATTCCAACCCTGAGCTACAGTCTCCTGTAGAATAGAATAGAATGGAATAGAATAGAATCTGGAAGAGACCTTGGAGGTCTTCTAGTCCAACCCCTCCCCCTCAAGCAGGAGAACCTATCCCATCTCAGACAAGTGACTGTCTATTCGCCTCTTTCCTGCCTAACGCGTTATTTTATCCGAAGGGAGTTTTCTCGCAGCTCATGAAGACAATATTAACACTATACAATTTTAAGGCGGATGGGTTTTAAGGCGGACAAGAAGCTTCCAGGCGCCCCCGACTTTCGCATCTTCCCTTCTGCTCGTCCCCGCCCCCTCCGCCTTCCCCAAGCTGGCGCCCTCCCGAAGGGAGGTGGGAGAACCGCTCCCTTCCTCCCTTCCCTTCCCGGAGCCGGCCGCCGGCCGGAGGACGCGTCAAGGGCCGGCCATGGGAGTTGCAGCCCAGCGTCCCGTTCGCGGGGCAGCCGGCCGCGAAGGCTGCTCTCGCAGGGGCGGATCGGCCGCTGCCCGCGGGGTGCCAGCCAGCCAGGCCGCGGTGCGGTTTCGGCCGTCTCGGGCGCCGGCCTGAATGGAGGCAGTGTGCGCGGATCCGCCGCCTGGCCGGCCGGACGCAGCGCGATTCCGCACATTCCTGGAAAAAACAACACCCCGGCCGGGAGGGAAAAAGGGGCCTCTGTGCCTGGGGAGGGCGGGGGGGGGGGCGGGGGCCGAC
>NW_015418190.1:0-1543 GCF_001527695.2 Protobothrops mucrosquamatus | reverse complement strand
GGGACCTTGGAGGTCATCTAGTCCAACCCCCTGCTCAGGCAGGAAACCCTATACCATTTCGGACAAATGGCTGTCCAGCCTCTTCTTAAAAACTTCCAGTGTTGGAGCATTCACCGCTTCTGGAGGCAGGTTGTTCCACTGGTTAATTGTTCTAACTGTCAGGAAGTTTCTCCTTAGTTCTAGGTTGCTTCTCTCCTTGATTAGTTTCCACCCGTTGCTTCTTGTTCTGCCTTCAGGTGCTTTGGAGAATAGCTTGACTTCTTCTTTGGGGCAGCCGCTGAGATACTGGAAGGCTGCTATCCTGTCCCTCCTCGTCCTTCTCTTCATTAAACTAGACATACCCAATTCCAGCAACCGTTCCTTATATGTTTTAGCCTCCAGTCCCCTAATCATCTTTGTTGCTCTTCTCTGCACTCTTTCTAGAGTCTCAGCATCTTTTTTACATCGTGGTGACCAAAACTGGATGCAGTATTCCAAGTGTGGCCTTACCAAGGCCTTGTAAAGTGGTATTAATACTTCACGTGATCTTGATTCTATCCCTCTGTTAATGCAGCCTAGCACTGAGTTGGCCTTTTTGGCAGCTGCAGCACACGGCTGGCTCCTATCTAAGTGATTGTCTACTAGGACTCCGAGATCCCTCTCACAGTTACTACTGTTGAGCAAGGTACCCCCTATACTATATCTGTACATTTGGTTTTTCTTGCCTAAATGTAGAACCTGACTTTTTTCACCATTGAATTTCATTTTGTTAGATAGCGCCCAGTGTTCAAGTCTGTCCAGATCCTCCTGTATCCTAAGCCTGTCTTCTGGAGTGTTGGCTATTCCTGCCAGCTTGGTGTCGTCTGCAAATTTGATGACCTCCAAGGTCCCTCCCATCATCATCATCATCATCATCATTGGTCACCACGATGTGAAAAAGATGTTGAGACTCTGGAAAGAGTACAGAGAAGAACAACAAAGATGATCAGGGGACTGGAGGCTAAAACATAGGAAGAACAATTGCAGAAATTGGTTGCAATTGTTTCAGGAACGGGTGAGCCAAACTCCAGGGGAAAAATAAAGCTATTAAAAAAATCCTCTCCGTTATCTTGTAGATCAGAAGCAGTTTGTTTCTGAAGAACAGTTGGGAAAGGGGAGTGGGCGGTTACTAACACTTCCCTGTCCTGCTTTCAGCTTCCCAGCTGCGCCTGGTTAGAACAGGAGGCTAAAATAAAGAAAAGTCAGCACAATTTATCAGAGCAGCTCTCTCGTTCAGGGAAGATATGAAGGCAATCCTCACAGAGAGGGATTGGCCCAGAGTCACCCAACTGGCTTTCATGGCTAAGGCGGGACTAGAACTCACCATCTCCTGGTGATTGGCCCAAAGTCACCCAGCTGGCTTTCATGGCTAAAATGGGACAAGAACTCACCGTCTCCTGGTGATGGATCCAAAGTCACCAAGCCGCCTTTCATGCTTAAGGCAGAACTAGAACTCACCGTCACCTGGCGATTGGCCCAAAATCAACCAGCCTGCTTTCTTGCCTGCCAAGACTAGAGCTCACCG
>NW_015418189.1:0-1543 GCF_001527695.2 Protobothrops mucrosquamatus | reverse complement strand
AGAGCATTACAGTAGTCCAGGCGGGAGGTGACGAGGGCCTGAGTGACTGTGCGTAAAGCGTCCCGGTCCAGAAAAGGGCGCAACTGGTAAATCAGGCGAACCTGATAAAACGCCCCCCTGGTCACGGCCGACAAATGGTCTTCCAATGTCAGCCGTGGATCCAGGAGGACACCCAAGTTGCGTGCCCTCTCTGAGGGGGTCAAAGTTTCGCCCCCTATAGACAGCGATGGAATCAGCTGACTATGACGGGGCGCCGGCAACCACAGCCACTCGGTCTTGGAAGGGTTGAGTCTGAGTCTTTGTTTATAGCTAGAGGTGATTGGAGCAGCACACAGTAGCTAATGAAAGGTCTACTAAGTTAACATTCTCATGAGCTCAGTTGTAGAAAGTGGTAAGGCCAGGCCGAGATGCACCATTAAGGTGTTTATGTAACATTCCACTATCAAAGTTGGTCACAAGATATATTATACCAGCAGCATGGATATCTGCACAAATTGTAGAAAGCAGCATGGGGTGCATAGTCCAGAAACAATTCAAATGCATCTATCAGGTAATAATGTGCAGCATTGCCCCATCTTATGCACACAGCTCCTTCTGTGGAAGCTGCCTGTCATGTTCTTGAAAAGAAATTTGTGCCATATTGAAAGAACCTATTACAGAACTAAGATCCAGAAATCTTACTTCAAACATTCAAACGGATGTTCAGACTACACCTGACTATTTTACAAACCAAAACATACTAGACGAGGAATTAACAGAGATAAAAGAGGAACTTATCCTACCTTACAAATCTCTCATTTATAACTTTGAGGAACAGAAGAAGCAAACATTGAGATTTGAAATTACAAAGCAACGATATTTTAAGGAGGAGAGAAACAGACGCTTGATGCAGAGGATGGGACTCCTACTTCTTCAAAGGCCATTGCAAGCAACAAAAATAGACCTACTGACTGAAAGGGAAGCGTGCTCAGTTGTAGAAAGTGGTAAGGCCAGGCCGAGATGCACCATTAAGGTGTTTATGTAACATTCCACTATCAAAGTTGGTCACAAGATATATTATACCAGCAGCATGGATATCTGCACAAATTGTAGAATGGGGTGCATAGTCCAGAAACAATTCAAATGCATCTATCAGGTAAGCAAGAATATATATACACGTATAGGAGCGTGATTATTAGAATAGATTATTAGAATTATTAGAATAGCTATTTTAAACAGATATATATACACGTATAGGAGCGTGATTATTAGAATAGATATTTTAAACAGATTAAGAATGTTTAAAACAGATTTAAACAGATTAAGAATGTATTGGATTTGTGTATTTATGTAGCGTTTGGAAATAATAGATTTAATTTGATGAAAATCATTATATATTGGAATTGAAAAAATGATGATTGTTTAGATTTGGATGCTTTTAATAATTAATGGAGTGTTTTAAATTAGTAGGATGACCTTTTTGTATGACAACAAAGACGTGATAAGGCATGATAAGCAATTGGAGAAAATTTGAATTTTGTTTGATGAATTTGAATAAATTAAG
>NW_015418187.1:0-1543 GCF_001527695.2 Protobothrops mucrosquamatus | reverse complement strand
AAATAGATTCTGGTAAATATATCATTTCTTTTTCTCCTCCATCCTGTTCTTACTCACACATTTTGCATTGGCTGACATATATATCCTGACCTCTTGAACCTTAAGAACAGAAAATTAAGCCCTTCCAACTATTCAATTAATTATAAAACCATAATAACTGATGTTTAACAGCCACATTAATGGTGCAAGTTTCATTATCTAGCCATTAAGCTCTTGCCACATATATTTAAAATAATCAATTAGTATTTATTTAACATACAATAACTTTTCTGTTTACATCTCAGTTAGGGGCCAGCTAGAAGGACATAAAGGGGAAAGATATGGTTTGCCTTTCACTGTTTTGCTGGTTCCCCAAAATTCTGAATCTGGAAAGTTTAGCAGAAAAACAGAGTCGCAAAGATGAATGTACTCAGCAAGAGTCCTTCTCTGAGCTGGGATTCAAGCATTCCCGAACAGCAAAGCCTTGGGGTACTGTGTGCTGAATTTGCACAACGAGTTTGCATCAATAGAATCAAGATCACGTGAAGTGTTAATATCACTTTACAATGCCTTGGTTAGGCCATACGTGGAACGCTGCATCCAGTTTTGGTCACCACGATGTAAAAAAGATGTTGAGACTCTAGAAAGAGTACAGAGAAGAGCAACAAAGATGATCAGGGGACTGGAGGCTAAATCATATAAGGAACAGTTGCTGGAATTGGGCATGTCTAGTCTAATGAAAAGAAGGACGAGGGGTGACATGATAGCAGTCTTCCAATATCTCGGGGGCTGCCACAAAGAAGAGGGAGACAAGTTATTCTCCAAAGTGCCTGAGGGCAGGAGAAGAAGCAACGGATGGAAACTAACCAAAGAGAGAAGCAACCTAGAACTAAGGAGAAACTTCCTGACAGTGAGAACAATTAACCTGTGGAACAACCTGCCTCCAGAAGCAGTGAATGCTCCAACACTGGAAGTTTTGAAGAAGAGACTGGACAGCCATTTGTCCGAAATGGTATAGGGTTTGCTGCTTGAGTAAGGGTTGGAGTAGATGACCTTCAAGGTCCTTTCCAACTTCTTCTTCTTCTTGAAGAAATGTAGGTGTAGGCAAACAAGCTAAAAGTAGACCACAGCCTAATCAAGGAACCCTCAAGACCACTCCCATCAACACTGAGAGGGTGACATGATAGCAGTCTTGCAAATACTTGAAGGGCTGTCACAGAGAAGAGGGGTTCAACCACCTCTCCAAAGCACTTGAAGGCAGGACAAAGCAACACTGAGATAATATTACCTGGTTTGGCAATGAAACATCTGCAAGAAAACCACCAAGCTCAGAGAGCACCAAGCTCAGAGAGCACCAAGGACCCAACAATCATCATCATCATCATCTTCTTCTTCTTCTTCTTCTTCTTCTTCTTCTTCTTCTTCTTCTTCTTCTTCTTCTTCTTCTTCTTCTTCTTCTTCTTCTTCTTCTTCTTCTTCTTCTTCTTCTTCTTCTTCTTCTTCTTCTTCTTCTTCTTCTTCTTCTTCTTCTTCTTCTTCTTCTTCTTCTTCTTCTTCTTCTTCT
>NW_015418186.1:0-1543 GCF_001527695.2 Protobothrops mucrosquamatus | reverse complement strand
TAAGTTGAAGACGACCTATATATACTTGAAGTTCAATACGGTCATTGTACAGAGATGGACTAGACCTGAGCAAGGCCAGGTTGAGCTATAAAAGTCAAAGGGCAAATGGGACCTTTCCCATTTGTCTTCCGCCTGTGCTGGTGCCCATCTTCAGAGAACTTCTCTCTAGCAGAGCGTGTGACAAACTCCGCTAGAGAGAAGTTCTCTGAGGATGGGATCCAGCAGGGGATCTGAAAGCTTGGAAGACTGAAACTCTTATCCTGCTGTCCGACCCAGATTGGATCCTGCAATATTATCCTGGGACACGGAGATTCACCTTCATTTGTGGAAGGGCAAAGCTTGGCTTCTCAACCTCGTCTGCAGGGCAAGTGTGAGGATCAGAAGGAGGCTTGAAAGAAAGGAAAACCGCAGATGCCTCCACAAAGCAGGAAAGGCCGGGTTCAAGTCTTCAAAAGGGGAAAAGCACGTGCCAATTTTACATGTCTGCTTCTCTTTACCGAGGCTGGAAATCGATTTAGCAATGGAATGCATTTTTCTGAAAAGCCACGGGATTTTCTTACACGCACAACGGAAAAGGAATGCTACATTCTTCTAGATCTCCGTGTATCCCATGAACCTTATTTACATTTCGGGGGAAAGCGGCACCACACTTAAGTGAATAAAACGCTGCGTGGCAAAGTACGCGAAGGAAATTCTGGGTCTTGCGTTAATTTTCTTCGACAAAGCCGGGAGGAAATGACTGATGGGGTAATTATAGGTTATGAATGAAGAGTACTTCAAAAAAAATTCAGAAGACGTGCCCATCAATGCTGGGAAGAAGGAAAGTAGCTAGGAACAAAATGCCAGCTCCATCAAGATACCAGGAAAATGCCTCCCAGATTTCCAATGTCATTGTCAGCAACCTTACAATGGGTCCAGGTTGCGATACTTATTTTTGTTTTCCTACCCCTTTAGAAAACGTTCATTCGGATCCCTCACACTTGGCTTGTTTGTTTATTCGTGTCAGAAGCATCACAGTTAAAGTAAGGGTTGCTATACGACCTAAAAATTAAAATATAAACTACAAGGTTAAAATATGTACAAATTAAACAGATTTTTGCCCAGAAACTGGCAACATAAATGGCATTTTATCATGCTGCTAGGAGGTCCTCAAGTATATACTGTCTAAGTCCGTGCTTGACCTTCCACTGTCCACTCTGCTTCAGCAGTTTATTCTATCCCAACTACAAGCTGTCTCTTTCACTTACAGGCTTGTAACTTGGGTTCTTATTTCATGATCTGCTGGCAATGGGGTGGGTGCAGTTTTGCTATGATGCATCCGGCCCTGGGGCTGGCAGTTTGACACTAATAATAATAATAATAATAATAATAATAATAATAATAATAATAATAATAATAATAATAATAATAATAATAATAATAATAATAAAGTTGGAAGGGACCTTGGAGGTCATCTAGTCCAACCCCCTGCTCAGGCAGGAAACCCTATACCATTTCAGACAAATGGCTGTCCAGTCTCTTCTTAAAAACTTCCAGTGTTGGA
>NW_015418185.1:0-1543 GCF_001527695.2 Protobothrops mucrosquamatus | reverse complement strand
TTTGAAGAATCAAATATTTAAATAGATATTATATGAAGTTTAAGCATAACACTTTAAAGGTATTGTATACTGTACCTGTTGATTCTGACCCAAGTCCCTTTCAGTTTAAAATAACCTCTTCTCAGATTTGAGTGACGGAAAAGATGTGAATCAATAAAAAAAACTAGGAGGGATGATCTCACGGGCTTACCTCCTATCAAAAGGAACTTTTCCAGCTTGATAAACTACAACTCTTAAATGTCCTCAGTTCAGGGCAAATCACCTCCTGATAAATATAAAGTGAAGTTTTCTTTATAAGAATATTTAATTCTAATGCATTCTGAATGTACTGTATTCCCAGATTTCAATTTTCATCCTGCTTTCCCACCATTTGTCAGGGTGATTTGCATTGGAATTCAATGGCATATACTGCCTTTTTGCACCTATAAAGCTATTGACAATAAGGTCTAGCAGATATAGAGAATGTTAACAGATGGACTCTGCATTTTATTTAGTTTCCTTGTCTAGGAAACTTATTTTGCATTTTCCTTCGCAACATGTGTCCTATTGATTAGACAGATATTCTCTGTCAGTTCATTTTTCTTTCTCTTCAGACACTGACCTATGCAGTCCAGACTTGTACTCTCTCCATAAAAGGACAGAACACACTATAGGCTCTTAGCTAGGCAGAATTACCATTTTCTATTACCATATTTTCTCCTAAATAAAGCTTATCATTGTTTCCTTTCATATAAGCACCAGTCTTCTTACAAAAGTTGCAGTCCTAATTTTAGTGTGTCTCTCTCCATGCATTGTCATCTGCATAAAACTTTTGATTATCCAAGAGTTTAAAAACTTGAATAGCAACTAAAAATATCAATTTATTATACTTCACTGAAGAAAAAGGTTGTGACTTTTTTCTTTAAAGTAGAGAGAAGGATATGTTGTTACACAACACAAGAATGTTATGAACATTATTATAGGAAAAGCTTTCTCCTACATACATGGTAAATTGAGGAAATTGACTTTAGTGACTGGAATGATTCATGCAAAGGCAAATAGTTAAATGCTAAACCATTTGGGACTTTAACAGTTGAAGCAATACCCTGATTCCCCCCCACCCCGGAAAGCAGTGGATAACTATTTCAGGCTTTTCTATTGTTACTAGAAGAACCCAACCACTGTATTTTATACCAGTTGACATCTCTGGACACCTTTCAAGATAGCCACATGTGCAGGATGCTTAAGTATTTTAACCATGATAAAACATAGCAAATTGTTCCTACCTGATTTGAGGAAGATGCTGCTCCAGAAGAAGGGCCATATAATAATAATAATGATGATGATAAAGTTGGAAGGGACCTCGGAGGTCATCTAGTCCAACCTCCTGCTCAGGCAGGAAACCCTATACTATTTCGGACAAATGGCTGTCCAGTTTCTTCTTAAAAACTTCCAGTGTTGGCGCATTCACCGCTTCTGGAGGCAGGTTGTTCCACTGGTTAATTGTTCTAACTGTCAGGAAGTTTCTCCTTAGTTCTAGGTTGCTTCTCTCTTTGGTTAGTTT
>NW_015418184.1:0-1543 GCF_001527695.2 Protobothrops mucrosquamatus | reverse complement strand
GTGGTAAGGACTCCTGCCTTGGGCAGGGGGTGGTGGACTAGAAGACCTTCACGCTCCATTTTTCCAAGGTGGTGGTAAGGACTCCTGCCTTGGGCAGGGGGTGGTGGACTAGAAGACCTTCACGCTCCATTTTTCCAAGGTGGTGGTAAGGACTCCTGCCTTGGGCAGGGGGTGGTGGACTAGAAGACCTTCACGCTCCCTAGATCAATGTTCAGAGACTCCCTACAGATCTTAACAACCCTGAAACATACTGTTTTAAGGCCAGACAATTCTCCTCTGGAGTTCAGGTGACCACCTGCGAGAGAAACTGGGCACTTCTCAATATGCATCTCTATTTTCCGCCTCCAAATAAATAGCTAAAATGGTGTGTTTGTCATTGACCAATATTTGGGACGTACCGCGGTGTGAATAGCTGACGATGGAATACATGCTTGCTGATTCAAGTCTGTGTCTCATGATATCCAGTAGCAAGTGCGATCATGATCCAGTGGCTGGAATAAGACAGCTGGATTAAAAGCTCAAAAAATCATGTTCAAGTCAAAATTCAGCTAGAGACGTTTCCCTGAGTCAATGATTCTCTTTCAGAAAAACCTACCTGTGTCTTCGTTGCTATTTTTTTTCTTTTTCTTTTTAACGGAGATTGGAGCTCAGGGAAGAAAAGTGTGTGAATCTTACATTTTTTATTTGTTGGTGTTTTATTCGTTGCGGTGGATACAATTTCTGCGCACCTCAAACAACCTGAACAATAACAGTGAGGATGCAGGGGTGTTTATACCTTTGGGATAATCACCTGGGCTAACGAACATGGCCAGGGTGGATCAAGGAGCAATTATAACCGAGGAAAGCGCGCATGAATAAATAAAATTACAAATCTAGTTCCCTTGAACGATGGAGGTCACGCTTCCTAGCTTTTATCTACCATTATGTGTGGGGAATTATTGGCATACGTTGGGGGGTTCTTGGTATCCCCGTAGGCGCAAAATAGTTTCTGCGGGGGCACTCCAGCATCCGAGCACGGTCCCAGAATTGCTTAAAGTGGGCAGCCATGTAAATGGTTAAAGTAAAATAAAAAATAAATGTCTGCTTAACTTTGTCCTTCTAAGGAAACAGCCAGTTGCAGCAATCCATCAGGTGGATGTGACACATTTGGGGCCAAAAGTTGGCTAAGGAAATAAAGCTGACAGGTTTTTATATTGTTAATGCGGAATGTTTCGTAACCCTAACCACTTGGTTCCTGAAGGCTGTCTAAAGGGCTTTGGTAAAATAAGGGTATGTATCAAACATGCATGGTGCATGATGTATCATATATGATGTATGATGTTTTCTCCAAAGGGAAAAAAGATTTATCTATCTATCTATCTATCTATCTATCTATCTATCTATCTATCTATCTATCTATCTATCTATCTATCTATCTATCTATCTCTATCCTCTCATCTATCTATCTATCTATCTATCTATCTATCTATCTATCTATCTATCTATCTATCTATCTATCTCTATCCTCTCATCCATCCATCCATCCATCCATCCATCCATCCAT
>NW_015418183.1:0-1543 GCF_001527695.2 Protobothrops mucrosquamatus | reverse complement strand
TGCCTCCCACTCCTAACTCACCGAGACGCCGCAGCATGATACCATGGTCCACAGTATCAAAAGCCGCTGAGAGGTCCAAAAGTACAAGGACAGAGGAATAACCCCTGTCCCGGGCCCTCCAGAGATCATTTACCAACGTGACCAATGCCGTTTCCGTGCTGTGTCCCGGCCTGAAGCCCGACTGGTATGGGTCTAGATATGAGAGCTTAATTTTAGCCTTTATAAATCTTAGTCAGCTGATGTGCAGATAGTGTTATCTGCAAATTTGATGAGCTCCCTTTCATCTAATTGAATAGTACTGGTCCTAGAATGGAATCTTGGGGCATCCTACTGCTTCCTTCCTTCCATGTAGATGTAGTACCATTGAGAACCACATGTTGAGTGTGATTTGTCAGGTAGTCACAAATCCATCTGTTAGTGATGTTGTCTATCCCACATTTTTCAGCTTACCAAGTAGTTTGTAGTCTACTTTGTCAAGTTCCTTACTTGTCAATTTCATTGGTCCACTAATTTAGTCACTTTGTCAAAGAATGAAATAAGATTTGTTTGACATAAACTGTTTCTGACAAATCCGTGTTAGTTTCTGGTTATGATTTTGTGTATTCGCAGATTTGTGGCTTGATTATATTTTCCAGAATTTTCCCAGGTATTGAGGTCAGGTTGATTGGTCTGTAGTTTCCTGTATCTTTTTTTCCCTTTTTTGAAGGTGGGAACCACATCAGCTCTTTTCCAGTCATCTGATAATTTCCTGGTGCTCCTGGATCTTTGAAAGATATGGTACAGTGGTTCTGAGATCACATCTGCCAGCTCTTTCAGAACTCTTGCATGTAATTTGTCAGGTCCTGGTAATTTGAACTCATGTAGAATGGACAGGTATTCTTTTACCATTTTCTTGCTTATTTTAATTTGTATTCCTAGTCTGTCTTTTACGGTTATATTTTTAGTAGGTTGGTTTGTATTTTCTTTTTGAGTGAAGATAGATGCAAAGAATGAATTCAACAGCTCTGCTTTCTCTCTATTGCCCATTGCTTCTTTGCCATCATAATAGAGTAGATGGAGTGGATTGAGTCCTATGAGATCATTTTAAGCCAAATGCACAAAACATGTAGTGCAGGAAATGTTACTGCATACATAAAGTTAGTAATGTATTCAGTGAATGTGTGCTGAAATGCAGTGCCACACAAATAGATGTTATTTGTCTTCTACATTCTCTCAAGGACTACTCAATCCTCTAGAACAGATTTTGAAAAGATTCTGGAGGAGGAAAGCAGAAAAGGTTTGCAGTTTCTTTGAGAAAAAGGAATCTGGCAGCAGAAAAATTAGACTGGATTTCATCCACAGAGGTAAAGTTAATTTTAAAAGTGTGATTTAAGACTGATTTATATTGTGAATTATGTGGCTCTTCACCACAAAGGTTAGTGCATAGTGTTGCTTGAGAATGCCAAGAGTTGGAATGAATTGTCAGTGGATGTAAAATTTCCTTTACTAATGGATTTATAGGAATGCCTGTCAAGGCTGGTGAGAAAAGTAATAATAAATAGTA
>NW_015418182.1:0-1543 GCF_001527695.2 Protobothrops mucrosquamatus | reverse complement strand
TCAAGGAAGTCCAGTGATTCAGCAGGCAATTTCATCCTTGTACTTTTCTGTTAATCTTAAAATACTAATAAACACACCTAGGTTGTCCTAACATGAGACACTTTTTCCAGTTAAAGCAAACATTTTTCTTGTATTTAAATGGAACCTATCCATTATTCATTGATAAAAGCTTGCTGTCGGGCTAAAATGCATAAAGGGGAAAAAAAAAGATTACAAAGAGAGATTTTACAGAAAAGTACACTTGTGAGATAACAAAGTTTAAATCTTTGCCACAAAATCTCTCTGCTTTCAAAATCCTTTGTTTTGGGTCTGGCTGTCTAAAAGAAAACATTTTTTGTTTGGTTTTTCATATTATAAAAAGTCTCACCCAAACCCTGAATCTTTAAATTTCCATGGTCGGTACACTGACAATTTAGGCCTCTTTTGATGATATCAGCGGCACTAAAAAAAAGTGACTTATGACCATTTTCCACACTTATGACCATTGCAGTGGTCATGTGATCAAAATTCAAATGCTTGGCAACTGACTCATAGTTATGCCAGTTGCAGAGTTCTGGGGTCATGTGATCACTTTTTGCAAACTTCTGAGAAGCAAAGTCAACAAGGAAGTCAGATTCACATACTAACTACTGCAGTGATTCACTTAACAACTGTAGCCAGAAAGGCTATAAAATGGAGCAAAATTCACTTAACAAATGTCTCACTTAAATTTTGGGCTCAGTTGAGGCAGTAAGTCAAGGACTAACTATATTTGATCCTAACGTGGTCAAATTTTACTTAAATGCTATGGGAACCTGCAGCCAACATCCAACAAGACTTGAGATGTTGATTTTGTTTATTTATTTCTTTCTTAGATTATTTTGTGTTCCTTTTGGGATCCTTTCTTGCCACTCAATTTACAAATGATTAGGAATCTTATGTGTATTGACTAGTCTGAGCCCTTGATAAAAGCTATTTCAATCATTAGATATACTAATTAAGCCTTTTGCAAAGTAGGTTTGTGGCAGAATAATAACAATAACAATAACGAAGCCTTTGCAAAGTAGGTTTGTGGCAAAATATGTTGACTCAAACCGTGTTTCATTCTGAGCAGACCGTTGAGGTTCCAAAACAACTCACTTTAGGTATGAAATCACTGTGTCTGAAGTGCGACATGTGCTGTTAGGTGGGCAGAGAGTGTTCTGTTGCTCCCCCAGGATCAAAAGAGCGGGTTTTGAACTTAAAGAGCCTCACAATATGTGCAAAACAACCCATTTCATGCTTGAGAACAGCCAATTTGTTCGAAGGAGAAAGGCCATTGCGAACACAAAATGGGTCATTTAAAATAGAAGTGTTTCGAATGCAGAGGGTCTGGATGGGGAGGAACAGACTCAGACTCAACCCGTCCAAGACCGAGTGGCTATGGCTTCCAGCGCCTCGGCATAGTCAGCTGATTCCATCGCTGACTATAGGGGGCGAAACTTTGGCCCCCTCAGATCGGGTCCGCAACTTGGGTGTTCTCCTGGATTCACGGTTGACATTGGACGACCAGTTGTCGGCCGTG
>NW_015418181.1:0-1543 GCF_001527695.2 Protobothrops mucrosquamatus | reverse complement strand
GAACGAACTGCCCCCAGAGATCAGGGTGATCCCTGATCTCCCTTCCTTCCGCCGCGCCCTCAAGACGTGGTTGTTCCAGCTAGCGGGACTGGCCTAAGGGATTTTAAAGGGGTTTTAATTACTTTTAATCTGACATATTTAAATATTTCTTTTTAATCAAATTTTAATTAGGTATAATATGTATAATATGTTAGTATTTGATCCAATTGTCAGCCGCCCTGAGTCCGCAAGGAGAAGGGCGGGATATAAATGTAATTAATAAATAAATAAATAAATAATAAATTGTTAATAAAACCAGCTAACACCAAATTGTAGAATGGGTCTGTAATAGACCTAGAACCTTCTGAGAACGTCTACTGCAGGGAATCCTACATTAAATACAGGCCTCGGTAGCAACTTCTTTTTATTGTTATTCTAAGTGAAGTTTGAAATAATATTGTTGAGTTGTCTAAACTGCAAGCTGCACAACCTGAAAGGAAGATTAAAAATGGTTAAACTTTTAAGGGATAAACATTTTTTAAAAATACTTTAGGCTAAAGTACGTTATTTCATTAAAAAAAGTGCAATAGAATCTAACCATAATTAAGAACAAAGTTACTAAAATAAATCCACATAATATGCTATTATAAGAGATGTCAAACCTAAGTAATAGGGTAGCATATTGTACAAATGGTAGCATAAAAGTGGAGACTTGAAAGATTATTTTCAAGTCCTTGTTCAAAAGAAGTAACATTAAATAGAAATCACACTCCCTACCTGGATAAAATATATAAGGCTAGACTCCTTATGTAGGGAACAATATAATAGCATATAGCTTACAGGTTTTACTAAACCATTAGAACATGAACATAATTGAAAGTGCATAGAATACCCTTAAAACATTAAAAAAAAAAAAAGAGTTTAGTGCAATGCATCCAATCAGGCTAAAGCGAAGGCCTTATGAAACTTTTGGATTTTGTTAGTATATTTGTCCTTAATTATTTTAGATTCTATTACACTTATTGCTTTTTCATTATAGAAGGATGTAATGCTAAATATTTTGTTTGTATCTGATTTGATGTATTTCAGAGGCGAAATTAATTTCAGAATTATGCAAAAACAATGGCCCATATTCAAAGATTAGTGCACTAACTTTATAAAAGACTGTTTATAGTACTGATCACTGGGACAAAAAAGTCAGAACTGGAGCCAAAATAGTATGATTGAAGCTCCAGCCCTTTTCTTTCACATACACTGTGTGTGCAACGCATGTACAAAAGGGACATGCTTCTGCCTTTACTTCTTTGACGTGCCCTGGCAGACACCCATAAGATTGGGTAAGGGAGGTTTCAGTTTGCATGTTTAAGTTTAATGCTTACTCTGATCACAAAGCTGAACACAGAGCTAGTGTATATTGAATAAGAAAAATATAAACTGATATCCTAGGTTTATATTGGATGTCAAAAATTAGGATGTTCAGAGGTTAGTCAAAAAAAGTATTGCTCTCAAACTTGAAATGGTGCTCTGCTTAATTTAATCTCAAAAAAGGCATTTGTCTTGCAGC
>NW_015418180.1:0-1543 GCF_001527695.2 Protobothrops mucrosquamatus | reverse complement strand
GGGAAGGAGAGGGAGAGGGAGAGGGAGAGAGAGGGAGAGGGAGAGGAAGAGGGAGAGGGAGAGGAAGAGGGAGAGGGGATGGAAGGGGGAGGGGATGGAAGGGGGAGAGGAGGGGAGGGAAGGAAGATTGATGTGGAGGGGAAGGGAGAAAGGGGAAAGAGGGAGGAAAGGAGCGGAGAGAGGAAAGGAAAATTGATGGGGAAGGGAAGGGGGAAGGAAGGAAGGAAGGAAGGAAGGAAGGAAGGAAGGAAGGAAGGAAGGTCCATCCACCAAATGTTCTTGCATGTGTTAGCCATAAGTCAGTTAATTTCTCCAACTGATTGGACTTCAGTTCCTCGAAGCATTTTACCATTGGATATATTTGTCTAGGGCAGATGAGAATCAAAACATTTGGCGATCACCAAGATATCTATTTCTCAGTTGCCTAGATCCATTTCGCAGTCCAGGATCCTGAGATACGTTAACACTAAAATTTACACTAATATTTAGTTTAATTCATTATAGTTTCTTTTAAAAAAAATTCTTAGATGTTTTCCTATGATATAAAACATTCTGAATCTCAGGAAGTAGATGGTCACTATTTAAGGAAATGTCCCAAATCTTCTTTCCTAAAGAATATTTTGGATTATTTCTGACTCTATCTAAGGCAGTGGTTCTCAACCTGTGGGTCGGGACCCCATTTGGGGTCGATTGACCATTTCAAGGCTGTCCGCCATTTTTTTTGTCCGCTATTTTTTTTGTCCGCCATTTTTTTCCCCTTTTCCGGCGGGTGCCTTACCTCCCTTGGGCTGGGCCAGCTGGTGGTTGGCCTGCTCCATCTCTGCCGCTTGCCAGCTACGCCTCGGCCGGTGCAGGGGGCGGAACCACGCATGCGCGGTGCTCCCGGGCAGGGAAAGTCCTCGACTTACGACCGGTTGGGTAGTCCTCGACTTACGACCGGTTTAGTCCTTGACGTACGACCGGTTTAGTGCTCAACTTACGACCGGTTTAGTCCTCGACTTACGGCCGGTTGGGGTCGCGGCATTAAAAAGGTTGAGAACCACTGATCTAAGGTGAGCTGTAAAGAGCTTTTCCAATGCCAACAACAATTCTTCAAATTAGTAAAAGCCACCAGACATGGCAGAATTAAATAAAGATCTTCCAAAATATAATAATAATAATAATAATAATAATAATAATAATAATAATAATAATAATAATAATAATAATAATAATAATAATAATAATAATAATAATAATAATAATAATAATAATAATAGAATGAACTGGAGAAGATCACAAAATACAAAGACCTACAAATAGAAATAGAAAGACTGTGGCAAAAGCAAGCAAGAGTAGTACCAGTAGTAATAGGCGCCTTGGGTGCAATCCCAAAACAACTGGAGCACCACTTGAACACCATTGGCATTGACAAATTCGCCATTAGTCAATTGCAAAAGGCGGCCTTACTAGGAACTGCTTCCATCCTGCGACGATATCTGTAATACCATCAAACATCCACATCTGCCTATCCCAGGTCCTGGGTAAGGACTCGATAGGTAGA
>NW_015418179.1:0-1543 GCF_001527695.2 Protobothrops mucrosquamatus | reverse complement strand
TCTCTCTCTCTCTCTCTCTCTCTCTCTCTCTCTCTCTCTCTCTCTCTCTCTCTCTCTCTCTCTCTCTCTCTCTCTCTCTCTCTCTCTCTCTCTCTCTCTCTCTCTCTCTCTCTCTCTCTCTCTCTCTCTCTCTCTCTCTCTCTCTCTCTCTCTCTCTCTCTCTCTCTCTCTCTCTCTCTCTCTCTCTCTCTCACTCTCTCTCTCTCTCTCTCTCTCACACACACACACACACACACACACACACTATTGTGCTACAGATTGTTCAAATCACTTTTCAAGATCACAAAGGAAATCGATAATAATTCCAATTTAGCCCATGCAGGATAATATTCCACTACATTTTCATTCCAACAGCAAAGCGCTGATAAAATGTAATGATATTTTTACAGATCAGATAAATTAAAGCTACTTTCCTCAAATGCTAATCTCAAGTTAGCTAAAGAGAACCTTGGTGATCCACTTTCCCAAGTTTCCCAGTAACTGCCTTGAATAACTTATCAACCGAAAGGAAATATTTATTCAATATTAACTCAGGAATACCTCTAAGAATATAAATCATGCGAGGGACAATGTTCATTTTAATAAGATTAACTTATTAAGCCCATAGACTTAAAGGAATTTTAAGCCATATATTAAAACCATTTCAAGCCTTTCCAAAAGTTTCAATATATCCCGTGAAGTGCTAAAACCACTTTATAATGCCTTGGTAAGGCCACACTTGGAATACTGCATACAGTTTTGGTCACCACAATATAAAAAAGATGTTGAGACCCTAGAAAGAGTGCAGAGAAGAGCAGGAAAGATGATCAGGGGACTGGAAGCTAAAACATATATAAAGAATGGTTGCTGGAATCGGGGATATCCAGTTTAATAAAAAGAAGGACTAGGGGTGACATGATAGCAGTCTTCCAATATCTCAGGAGTTGGGAGTCAAGCTATTCTCCAAAGTACCTGAAGGCAGGATAAGAAGCAATGGATGGAAACTAATCAAGGAGAGAAACAACCTAGAACTAAGGAGAAATTTTCTGACTGTGAATGCTCCAACACTGGAAGTTTTTAAGAAGAGATTGGACAACCATTTGTCTGAAATGGTATAGGGCAGTGGTGGTGAACCTATGGCACAGAGAGGCAGAGCCCTCTCTGTGGGCACACGTGCCATTGCCCCAGCCTTGCCTCCCCCCACGACCCCCTCCTTTCCAGCAGCCCCCCTGAAGGAGAGTTGCCCCTGAGCGTGGCCCACACGGAGCAGCGCAGCGAAAGACATGGCAGCCAGGCAGCGTAGACAAGACTCTGCCCTCACACCCCATCATGCAGTTGATGCTGAAGGGCACGGGCAGAGGGTGTGGCCACCATAGTGCTGCTGGGCTGCCTGGGCGATCTGCGGTGAGCCCTGGAGGCGGTGAGTGGTCCTGTGGGCAGGTGGGGAAGAGGATGGGGGGCAGAATGGGGGTGGGGCAGGGGGTGGAGTGGTGGTGGGGCAAATTTTTGGGCACTCAGTCTCTAAAAGGTTCGCCATCACTGGTATAGGGTTTCCTGCTTGAGC
>NW_015418178.1:0-1543 GCF_001527695.2 Protobothrops mucrosquamatus | reverse complement strand
TAATAATAATAATAATAATAATAATAATAATAATAATAATAATAATAATAATAATAATAATAATAATAATAATAATAAAGTTGGAAGGGACCTTGGAGGTCATCTAGTCCAACCTCCTGCTCAGGCAGGAAACCCTATACCATTTCGGACAAATGGCTGTCCAGTTTCTTCTTAAAAACTTCCAGTGTTGGCGCATTCAAAGGTGACATTCCTGTTTCCTGTGGCTATCCTGAACCTTCGTCATTCCTGGGGAAGGAAGGAAAAGTAGCTCTAACATGGAGCACAGTGGCAGAAGACGGGGGGGGGGTTCCTCTTCCAGACCCCAGACTGGGGATGGTCCACTTGTAAAAGCAAGGGGATGAGGGTGGCTGGGAGCACAAGGAGACTGTCCTGCATCTCTTCTTCCAGTGAATTTCCTTTGGAGAAAAGTAATAGTATGAGTCCCTGTTTGGCTCCCCGTGGAGACTTGTCCATTCGTGGGCCATGGGGTGTAGCCTTTGCTTCATCCTTTCACCCTTTTATTGCTGCCCAGAAGGGAATGCAGAGGTTTACAAAGGGGGAGTTGGGTGCCCCTGCCTGGCCCGAGAAAACATTAGAGGTTGGGAGGAACTGAGCTAGTCAAGATCGAAAAAGGAGACTGTTCCACGGAGATTGTCAAATGTCCCACTCTGTCATCTAGCAAAGAAAGACTCCTGGCCACTTGTTTTGCCAACAGTCTACTTTGCTGAAGCTTAAGTGGTTACAGAAGTAGCATAAGCTGAATCTGAGATTTTCCTGTGCAAAGGAAAGTTCCCTCCCCCTCCTGCCCCCGTTATCAGCAAAGGTCCAATCAGGTGCTTGTATATTGTTCAGGAAACAGGTGCTCGGTTCCCAGATCCACGTATCGCCTGGGCTTCCATCCCCCCATTTCTTCACATTCCGACCCCTCCCCATCCCTCCCATGCTAATGTCTGGCTGTCAGCTCCTGAAGCTTGGATAGGCGAGATGCAGCCATGACAGAGATGTTCAGATGTTCAGTTGCAATTCCCACCGTACAATTTCCATGTGGGTTTCAAGGAGACAAGCTCATGCTTCTTGAGCCACTTTGTCTTCTTGAAGTCCACATGGAAATTGCACGGTGGGAATTGCAGTGGTCAGGGTGGCTTTCTTTAAGGGCTCTGGAGGGCTGCAGTTGTGCTTTGGCACCTTGTTAACTGGCCGTGTCTTTTCTGCTTCTCCTTCTTCCCAGGGGCCAACCGGTCCAAAGGGAGAAACTGGCCATCCCGGCCTACCAGGACCTCCTGTAAGTGCTGCGGCTAAGATGCTTTCCAGGTTGTCAGAAATTAGAGTCTGCTTCTCTGGTGTGGCCTCGCTCAAGCCAGGTTCCTGTTCTTCTTCTCCCATCATGCAGGGTCCTCCAGGAGAAGTCATCCAACCCCTTCCCATCCAGTCCTCCAAACGGACTCGCAGAAACATTGATGCCAGCCAGCTGATGGATGATGTCAATTCTGACAATTACATGGACTACCATGAGGGCATGGAGGAGATCTTCGGCTCCTTGAAC
>NW_015418177.1:10633-12176 GCF_001527695.2 Protobothrops mucrosquamatus | reverse complement strand
ATGGAGCTGTCAGTATACAGGCCATCTATTTAGAACCAACGCTCACTGAAGGGAACAGAACACAATCCCAAGAAATTAAGCATAGAAATACAGCCCTACAGATAAGAGATATTAGAACTTTGGGTGATATCCAAAACCAAAGCAAGGTTTCTAAGGCCGAATTATTTAACAGCAGTACCAGCAAAAATATATCTGCCTAGCCTACCCTATCCTTACTAAAAGTAAAATAAAGTTTGCTAGAACTTCAAGCATCTTCTTTTAGGAAATACTTCTCCATTCATAGACTCAAAATTTCTGAATTCTATGTTAATATATTTTGATTCTGGAGTTCGGTTGATACAATCTTCGGAATTTGCTGATCAGTATTATAAAGCAGTGTTTTTATGACACCTCTTGTTGTGACTGTGATCTAGGTATAGTACTATAAAGCAAAAAAATAGAAGTCCATGCAAATTCATAAATGCTGGAAAATTCCTTACTTAATTCCTGGACCTTGTTACTTATCCATCACTCACAATCAAAATTATTGTTTATTTCCCCTCTTTGCACATCCATAAATTAGAATGTCTGCATATGGACACTCATGAAGTACTGTTCTGGACAGGAAAACATGCTTCTATTTCCAGTCTTTAACAGATAGATAACTCAGAAGAACACACAGGTTTATTGCTTTTATTCTGGGGATCCTAGACAAACTTACAGTTTGCAGAGGTGCGTCCAAGAATAGGTAGTAGCAATCTGGTTGTTCCACAGGTAAATTGATATTAGATTTTCCCTCTTCTCCCAAGCGTCACATGGTGGGGTAATCGTGAAGTCTGCAGCCGTGTGGCTGCATGCGGTGGTCAGAGAACAAAGCCCTGCCCTCAGGCTAATGTCCAGGGATGTCTTTGAAGCTCCGCCCCCTGACCCTTGCTCCCTCCCCTTGCCCTGTTACATAGGTATACATAGAGTTATACAAGATACATAGAGATATACAAGAGAAATGGATCTATGATCCAGAACAAGTACCCTGTTTTCACTTGTGTAGCAACAATGCTAGAATGATGGCGTTACTTATACTTGTGATGTTTAATGTGTAATCTTGAGATCTGGATTTAGAAATATAAAAAAAGAGCTTGATCCGACAATTAACCAATTGATTTCTCCAGAGCCGTCCATCTCCAGCCTCAACTGAATGCATGCACTTATATAACGTAAGTTATTCTGAATATCTTGAACTTCTTAGATTCTGGTATGATTTCTGAATAGATTGCTCCTCTTTAGCTTCTTTGCTCTCTGGCTGCAGAATGAGAAGGAAACATTAATTAATGTTAGATGATACTCACCTAGTTTATTAATACATATTTATTTATTATTATTATTATTATTATTATTAATTTAATTTATATACCGCCCTTCTCCCGCAGGACTCAGGGCGGTGCACAGCGTATTAAAAACAGTACAAATACAAAGCATAAAAATACAAACCCCTGTAAAACCAGATTAAAAAACCGAATATTAGAAGCTGTGTCTCTATTTAAAATTATTTTTAAAATCACCCTAA
>NW_015418177.1:0-1345 GCF_001527695.2 Protobothrops mucrosquamatus | reverse complement strand
ATATATATATATATATATATATATATATATATATATATATATATATATATATATATATATATATATTGCATAATACTTCTGCTCATTCCAGGATCCTGTATCTCTTAAGAAATACAATTGCTATAAAAATAAAGGAATGTTCTTTTGTTTATTTTGTTAAAATGAAATAGTTTAAAATAATTCTCTTTTGGTTACATTTCTTGCAAACTCCTTTTCTATATCCAGTTTTAACCCAAACAAGAAGATAAGTGGCTTCATTTTAGTAAGCCAGTAATTACTTTGACAGAACATGGCAAAGCATAACAGGTAAAGAATTTTTTTATCCTTTTCACAAGGAAAGCAAGAGCAATATATCTGTTTTGTTTTACTTTTTAAAAAACCTCAATTCTCCAGTCTTAACTTCCTCAGAACCGGAGGATGTTTACAGGGAGCTGAAGCAAAAAAAGGCTTAATAGTTTTGCGTATAGTGTGAGGTTGAATAAAATTTATGGCTTAGCACAATGGGACAGGATATACAGTATATATTTAAGACATCATCTGCTTAACTACAGCTTCTTAAATCACAGTTTGCTGTATTTACACCTTTGCTTACGTGCAGATCAGATGTTTAAGTAAAAACATTCTCTAATCATTGAAATAACTATAAAAATGAAGTATTGTGAAATCATCTACTTACTTTTTATTGAAATCATTTTGTTACAATGATTAAATGATTAACTCTTATTTATTAAATCATAATAGTTCATTTCACACACCATATCATAAATCTTGGTTTACAAGCCACAATGGCCTGGACTTGCACAAAATGCTTCAACAAAACTATGCAAACCTGGTTCCTAGGCCTTGAGGCAGCAATTCCCAAGCCTTGTGGGTAAGGTTGCTGTTGAATCCTTGTGGGATTTTAAAAATCAGATTGTTTTTTTCTAAATATTGATGGTCTTATACTCTCTTATTAAGGTCGCTTGCTTTTAAAATGTTAAGCCTCCCATAAGACTTCTACGAAGTCTTCAATTTTAAAAATTAAATTCAAATGTTACCAAATTAAATTAAATGATTAAACAAACTACTCCGAGAGATCTGCCCCAGTAAGGAAAAGAAAAGGGATGTGGAAGAGGTGAAAAGAAGTTAATCTCCCTACATTTTTTTTCTTTTGCCATACAAGGAATTCTTTATCTTTTAAGAACCCAGTGGAAAGGAGGTTCTCATTCAACATGGAGCAACTGAATAGTCTCTTTCAACTTAAGAGAATCTAGGGAGAGAAGACTGATTAGTTGCATGAAACTGGAGTCTCTCACTCTTCAGTAACACTACACATGTTGCTGGAAGTGAGAGCTTATAAAAGGAA
>NW_015418176.1:0-1543 GCF_001527695.2 Protobothrops mucrosquamatus | reverse complement strand
GGTGGGGCAGCTCCACACCCCCACGCCTGCCCTAGCTTGGTGTTTAGGTGTGTGCCTCGCCACAAAACTAGGGCTTATTTTTGGGATAGGGCTTATATTAGGCCCACCCCCCAAAATCAAGCTAGGGCTTACTGTTGGTGTAGGCCTTACTTTTGGGGAAACATGGTACTACTTATGTTTTACTGTGAATGCTATACACCGGTTAAAGTTAAAGATACAAAAATGGTTTTGGTGAGATACATAATGTGGTGAATTAAAGTTTTCCAAGCTGTAGTGGCAAAGTATGAAACAAGGACAACATAATAAATTGTAGCTACCATTTTTCTTCCATGCTCCATACTGCAGTTTGCAAAGCAATATGGGAACCTCTATTCTCTGTGGGGCGGCCCTTATCATATCATAATCCTCTCTGGATACCAAGCTGTGAAAGAAGGACTAATTGACCATTCAGAAGCTTTTGCTGATCGCCCGGTCACACCTTTCATTTTAGCTTCCACTCAAAAAAGGGGTAAGTCATAGCTGAAAAAGCTATTGGGTACTGTCTTGCTAGACCAGTGAAAATCAATGTGGCCAGCAGTTTGAAGTCTGGATTAAAATATATGGCAGTTAGAGAAGTCTTGTCTAACCATTCTATCTGCTCACAACCCTAGAATTACCCATTGGCCTGGATCTGTCAACTATTTTATGAAGCAAAGAGTGTTATTGTCATAGTTCCAACAGATGAAACCTAATATCGGCACTTCATAATCAAAGCCAAAAACTGAATTCCGCTCCCCTGGACACATAGTATCAAAGCACAATTCCCTCCTCCAACTAACAATCATAAATCACATTCCCCAATTACCTTGAAACGCGGGCTTCCTCTCCAATTCTCCAACCCACCAATTCTTTATCAGCTCTGGGCTCAATAACCTTGATTCTCATGCTAGGTTTAGTATTGTTATGTCTAGCTAGACTCTCATTCACAGCCCCCCCCCCAGCATCATCTAACTCTAAAAGCGAAAGGGAAAAAGATGGCTACATTTCCATCTGTTGTGGTTGTATGTTGAGGACTACCTGTGTTCTGCTGTCTCCAAGCTGCCAAGTCCACTATCCAGACTTTTTTTGTCTTACTTATCATAATATTGTTATTATTTTATTACCTCAACATAGTGTCAACTCAGACCTATTAACCTTTTTCTTTTAGTGAAACATCCTTTGTTCCTGCAAGCAGGAAAGCCATTCACCATTCAAGCCACTGAGCTCTGGGAGAAAAGGATGTGACCTGTCAATTGATGCTTCTCTTTATTATTTTTTATCTCTACAATAATCATATACTATTATATATCCTTTCCCCATATTCCGATTGGCCAATACAGTAGTTAAAATGTTTTATTACCCTCCGTATTTTGAATATCCTCTGGGGTGTTGCTACTGCTCTTTAAAAAAAATATCTCATCCTTCCTTAGAGTGATAGCTACTTAAACAAGAATTAGGAAATGGGTCATGCTAATCAATCATATGGTAAAGAGTCAGGAAGCTGACCTAGATAGCAACAGGCAAG
>NW_015418175.1:0-1543 GCF_001527695.2 Protobothrops mucrosquamatus | reverse complement strand
AATTTTGAGTTCAATTGCGGTCGTAAGTCGAGGACTACCTGTACAGTACATTTTGTGTTCTTCTTTCAATTGAATTCTTAATTTTGGCACTAATGTTGCTGCATCTAAAATCCTGCAAGCTTTGACCTGCTCAGATTCTAAATCAGGGGTCTTCAAACTTGGCCCTTTTATGACTTGTGGGCTTCAACTCCCAGAATTCCTCAGCCAGACACGCATGCCTGGCTGAGGAATTCTGGGAGTTGAAGCCCACAAGTCATAAAAGGGCCCAGTTTGAAGACCCTTGATATAGACTTTAAAAGGAGTGGCCTTTGACTCCCGGCTGAGGAATTCTGGGAGTTGAAGTCCACAAGTCATAAAAGGACCAAGTTTGAAGACCCCTGGTATAGACTTTAAGAGGAATGGACTTCAACTCCCAGAATTCTGGGAGTTGAAGTCCACGAGTCATCAAAGGGCCAAGTTTGAAGACCCCTGATACAGACTTTAAGTGGAGTGGACTTCGACTCCCGGCTGAGGAATTCTGGGAGTTGAAGTCCACAAGTCATAAAAGGGCCAAGTTTGAAGACCCCTGTTCTAAATTGTATTTCCTAAACATTTTAGAAATAAGACGTTGGAATTTGTGTGTTATGAGATTTGGAAATGCAGTCATGTCTCTCCCTGAGGTAGATAAACCAAAGTAAACAAACCGAGGCAGATTTTATCTTTGTCTTGTTACAAATAAATCTTCTGTCCTGAACCAGCTTATTAACTTTCCACTGAGAGCATTCCTGATTATTTTCCACGTCATGAAAATAGACATTTAACAACCATGTGACGATGGGAGAAAAATCTGCACTTAATCTTTCTGTGTGCTTCTCCCAGACATTCAGTATAACATCCGTTTATTTATTTAGTTTACATCCCGCCTTTCTTAATTGTTTTTATTCAAAAAACAAGGCAGCAGAATATCGCTTCTTCCTCTTATTTTCCCCACTGTAAAGTGGGTTGGGCTGAGCGAGAATGATTGACCTAGTGGTTCAGCTAGTTTTCGTGCCTAAGGCAGGACTAGAACTCATCGTCTCCTGGTGGATTGGCCCCCAAATCACCCAGTAGGCTTTCATGTCTGAGGTGGGACTAGAACTTACCATCTCCTGGTGATTGAGCCAGAGTCACCCAGCCGCCTTTCATGGCTAAGGTGGGACTAGAATTCACAGTCTCCTGGTGATTGGCCCAAAGTCAGCCAGCTGGCTTTCATGCCTAAGGCGGGACTAGAACTCACTGTCTCCTGGTGATTGGCCCAAAGTCACCCAGCTGTCTTTCGGACTTAAAGCGGGACTAGAACTCACCGTCTTCTGGTGATTGGCCCAAAGTCACCTAGCTGGCTTTCATGCCTAAGGCGGGACTAGAACTCATAGTCTCCTGGTGATTGGCCCAAAGTCACCTAGCTGGCTTTCATGCCTAAGGCGGGACTAGAACTCACAGTCTCCTGGTGATTGGCCCAAAGTCACCCAGCCGGCTTTCATGCCTAAGAGAACTAGAACTCACCATTTCCTGGTGACTGGCCCAA
>NW_015418174.1:0-1543 GCF_001527695.2 Protobothrops mucrosquamatus | reverse complement strand
CGTTCCAGAGGGTGGGAGCTCCCACAGAGAAGGCCCTCCCCCTTGGGGTCGCCAGCCGGCACTGTCTGGCTGACGGCACCCTGAGGAGACCCACTCTGTGGGAGCGTACAGGTCGGTGGGAGGTAATCTGTGGCAGGAGGCGGTCTCGAAGGTAGCCAGGTCCGATGCCATGGAGCGCTTTAAAGATGATAGTCAGCACATTGAAGCGCACCCGGAAGGCCACCGGCAGCTAATGCAGCTCGCGCAAAAGCGGTGTAGACTGCAAATGATTGGTGCAGAGGCCGAAGTTTTTTTTTTTATAGTCTGTATTTAATCCTTGTAATTATAATTGTTCTTATGTTTAGAATTGTTTTTATATTTCTATTTTTATTACATTGCAAGCTGTCTAAGAGTTGCTTTAAATAGTGAACTGGGTGTCATAGAAATTTATTAAATAAATGAATGAGAGCGATTCTTATCTAATTGCATTTAAAAATAACATTCAGTTTTAATTGCATTCAAATTATATTATATTACAATTATTATTATTTTTCTTACCCCTCTCCATCCTTTCCAAGAACTCACCTACTTATTACAACATGGATCTTAACATACACTTGGGCAAGAGAAGATTATACATTACAGTCAATGGAGGATTCTTGTTTGGTCAAGCCTCACCTAAGCTAAAAGATCTTTGAAGCTCTGCCCTGGTCTTCCCACTTCCTAACTTAATTGTCATTTTGCCTATAGCTCGAGGCCTTAACTTCCAGCCAGTTAATACCTTCATATTTCTGTGCACAGGCATGTACTCGCCTCCCATTTTTATTAGAATGGGAATCTTCTCCAGCCCTGTGCCATATCCTCCCTTTCTTTGTGATTCAGCATGGATTGTGTGGGTGCATTGGCAGTTGATGTAAAAGCTATTATTCACTTCAGGCTACAATTCCTACTTATCTTATTTATCAGCTTTTCAGTAGGACTGCACTACTGTAATTGTGCTCCTGGGTGAGACTTTTGGGTGAGACTTCTAATGTTTTTCTTACTATTTCTTTCCATATAGAGATAATACTGTTCCTTCTGTGCAGATCGGAATGCAAACTAGAACAACTTATTCCTGAGGTGAAAAATAATGAAATAAATAATCAGAATTAATTTTTTCAAACCACCTCTCTCTACCTGTCGGTCAGAAGCCAAAAATCTTAAATGATTCTGTTTATGAGAAAATAAATATGATTTAACTATCTCAAGATAACTTTCTTTGTATTTTAAAGAGTATTATTTTAGTGGTGAATAGGTATCATTGGGTTTTAGAAATCATCATGGCAAACAGCACAAGCATTATTTCCATTATGTTCAGGTTTCCCACTCGTGTTTTCATTTTTAAGTAATCATCCTCTTCTTCCATCTTTCTGAAAGTTGTCTGGCAGTATGAACTGCTACATGCAACCTTAGTTAGCAAACTAAGTTGGAAAGGGTTTGAAAAATCATTGCAACAGAAAACCACAACACCATTCAAATACCGTGTTTAGAACAGCTGGCAACAACTAAATGTTGTTTCAGGAAT
>NW_015418173.1:0-1543 GCF_001527695.2 Protobothrops mucrosquamatus | reverse complement strand
TACCCACAATCCCCGCCTAATAAAACCAAATTAAAACCAAATATTTTAGAGTTGTGGTGTTAAAATTTTCTAAAAAACCCAATTTAAAATCCTCCCTAGGCCAGGCCCGCTTGTTGGAAAAGCCATGTCTTGAGGGCGCGGCGGAAAGTAAGGAGATCCGGAATCGTCCGGATCTCAGGGGGTAGTTCGTTCCAGAGGTAAGGAAGAAAAGAAGGGGCGGAGGGACAGAGGGAGGGAGGGAGGGAGGAAGGAAGGAAAGGAAGGAAGGAAGGGACAATGAGAAGAAGGAAGGGAGGGAGGGACAATGAGAGGGAGGGAAGGAACAATTAGAGAGAGGGAGGGAAGAGACAGTGGGAAGTCCTGCCTTAGCACTTGGCCACCAGCAGCCCTGCTGCCCTTTCACCATCCCCTTGCCCCCTTTCCTCCTGGCCTATCGTGATAGTATCCCATCCTATTGCTGCTTTGGTTACAAAGCCGGGTCTCCTCACATGGAGAAGTGGGAGTCCCTCTGACTCACACACTTTGCCCTCCTGCACCCACCATGAGCAACCTGGCCAAGGAGAGTGGGCACATCAGCAGCAGCAGCCTCGATGAGGAGATAAGTATAGCCAGGCGCCCTCTCGGGGAAGTGGGGCTGGAGTGGGTTGGGCTGCAGGGTCCTGGTACCCCAGGAGCTCAAGGGCCAGGTTGGGTGCTTACCCTCTGCTGCCCAGGGCTCCGGGCAGCCCATGCCACTGTCCGGGAGTCCCCCCTGCAGCCCAAGAGGGATGGCAAGGCTCCTCTGGTGGACCATGCCCTAGCGCCTACCCTAGTCCCACCCCCCTCCATCAGAGACCCACGGATCCCCCCACAGTCCCACCCGCACCCCCCACAGGTGCCCCACGACCTGAGCAATGTTGAACTGGCCACATCCCCCCGGCCACATCTAACTCTAGGAGGAGTTGCAATTGGTGGATGAGCCAAAGTTGGGAAAAAGCCTCCTGGTCACAGCCTCCATCTGCCCATCTAGCAGCAGCCAGGAGTCCAAGAGAACCCCCATGGTATGGGCCTGCTCCCTCAAATTACTAAGCTCATAAACTGAGTAATTTGGTCTTGCTTGACTTCAACTTTAACCTTTAGCCTGTTTCATTTCAACCACCAGACCCAACAGCCTCCAAGCACTGAAACTGAGGTCTGGCAGCACCTTCTGCGGTAGTGGTAACATAAAGCTGATGGATTCACACCTTGATTTTTTTAAGCTGCCTTCACACAACATACCTAACCAGATTAAGACTGCATTCACACAATATACTAAGTTTGCTAAAACTTAACTTTAGTTTTAACTTTAGGTTTTTGTCTCTTAATATGTTGCACAAATCCAGTCTATGGTTTAGGGGCCAGTGTATTGTGCAAACACATAAAATGGGTTAGCTCAATAGCCAATGGTGGAATTGTATAGGTAGTCCTCAACTTACAACAGTTCATTTAGTGACCGTTCAGTTACAACAGCACTGAAAACAGTGACTTATGATCATTTTTCACACTGATGATTGTTGCAGCATCC
>NW_015418172.1:0-1543 GCF_001527695.2 Protobothrops mucrosquamatus | reverse complement strand
GTCCGCCATTTTTTTCCCCTTTTCCGGCGGGTGCCTTACCTCCCTTGGGCTGGGCCAGCTGGTGGTCGGCCTGCTCCGTCTCTGCCGCTTGCCAGCTACGCCTCGGCTGGCGCAGGGGGCGGAACCACGCATGCGCGGCGCTCCCGGGCAGGGAAAGTCCTCGACTTACGACCGGTTGGGTAGTCCTCGACTTACGACCAGTTTAGTCCTCGACTTACGACCGGTTTAGTCGACTTACGACCGGTTGGGGGTCGCGGCATTAAAAAGGTTGAGAACCATTGTTCTATATGTTCTATTCTATGTTCTAATTATGTGTTCTATGATGTATGTTCTAATTTTTACTGCCCATATAAACAAGGAAGTATTTCCATCGTATAATTTCCCGCACTGGTGCTGTGGAAATCATTCATAAAAAAAAAACAAAACGAGTTTAGCAAGAGTGAAGCTTTTCTGCTGGAGATGTCGCAAGTTTTCTGGGCCGAAGGGCTTCCTGTGGCTCAAGCTGGCTGTTGGCAGAACTGAGCTGCAAAGAAGGATGCTTTGAAGATGGGAAAGGGAAAAAAAGCATTACGGGAGGCTTTCTGGAGTCAAACAGAGGCCGGATAGTCATTTGTCAAAGATGCTTTAATTTGAATTCCTACCCTGATCAGGGGGATAGGGGGGCTCAGCGGCCTCAATAGCCCTTCCTAAGAATCTGAGGATTTTGTCATTCTTAAAGGCTTTTTTCTCCGTGCTGGAGATGGAAGAATGTGGGGTGATCAGAGACTGTATTCCAAATATCAAATACAGTCAAATTTCAAAACGGAATCGCAAGAGTTGAGGCAGTGAATAGTCAAAGAGAAGAAGGGAAACAAGAGTTCCTGATTTCCTTGTAGGCCAAAATCAAAACTCTTTCACACTTTGCTTCACACACACCCTCTTCGCAGAGTTTTCTGCCCCTCGAAAATGCAGCGATTGGGAATTTGAAAATAGACCCTTAGTTCTAATTCTCACCGAAACAGATACGAATGCAGAGTTACCCTGTGGCGAGATGGGAGGCCGATAAATTTGATAAATAAAAATAAATAACTAAATCAAGGATTGACTTGTAGAGATTGACTGGGGAGTAATGCTAACTGGATGGTTATCCCAAAGGTGCTTTTTCACAAGGCAACTGGACTTTCTTGTTTTTCCTTGAAGACGTTTTTGCTTCTTATACAAGCTAAAGAAGCTTCTTGGATGAGAAGAGAAATGTCTTCAAAGAAAAACAAGAAAGTCCAGTTGTCTTGTAAAAAAAAAAAAAAGCACCTTTGGGATAACTATGACCTGGATGAATGAGAATCTCCATAACTGGATAGTACCACATCATGCAGATCTTGGCACTTAAATTTCTTATTTATTAACTCCTTTTTGTAGTGAGTATCAGAGAGGATTGCTGGGGGTGGGGTGGGGGAGTGAAGATGGAGTCCCTGTTAAGTTGTTTTATTTCAATTTAGAGCTTTTTTCCCCCCTGTGCCCTTATGATTTGTCCTTTTTAAAATTGTTCCCTACTTTTGGAAACATA
>NW_015418171.1:0-1543 GCF_001527695.2 Protobothrops mucrosquamatus | reverse complement strand
AAATGTAAAATACAAAGATAAAAACCCCTATAAAACCAAATTAAAAACCAAATATTAGAAGCTGTGTTCCAATTAAAATTATACTTAAAATCATCCCTAAGTAAAATCCTCCCTAGGTCAGGCCCGCTTGCTGGAAAAGCCATGTCTTGAGGGCGCGGCGGAAAGTAAGGAGATCCGGAATCATCCGGATCTCGGGGGGGGGTAGTTCGTTCCAGAGGGTGGGGGCACCCACAGAGAAGGCCCTCCCCCTGGGGGTTGCCAGCCGACATTGTTTGGCCGACGGCACCCTGAGGAGACCCACTCTGTGGGAGCGTACCGGTCTATGGGAGGGAATCTGTGGCAGAAGGCGGTCTCGGAGGTAACCAGGTCCGATGCCATGGAGCGTTTTAAAGGTGGTAACTAACACCTTAAAACGCACTCGGAAGACCACTGGTAGCCAGTGCAGCTCGCGCAGGAGCGGTGTTACATGGGAGCGACGAGTTGTTGTTATTATTATTATTATTATTATTATTATTATTAATTATTATTTATTATTTATAGAATTTATATACCGCCTTATCTCCCTTACGGGACTCAGGGCGGAAAAAAAAAAGGCATCGTGGGGGGAAAAACTTGACCTTGCACCGAGTTCTGTTCGAGATAAACGTGGGAATGAGGGCGCGGATGGAGGGGGGGGTTGCTGGGAGGAAATGATAGGACGCCTGTAAGGAACCATAATCATAAAAAGAATAAGAATGCAATAAGCCCGGGCGATAAGGTTTCGAGTCCTGGGTGCTCTCTGAATTTGGTTGCTTTCCTTACCCCAACTGGATAGCGTCTTCGCTAGCAGCCCTGATGATGTTACCTAGTGGGGTAATGAAACGTCTGCAAGAAACAACCAGGATCAGAGCATCAAAGACTCACGGTCGTCCGCGTTCTCCTCTGCAAACCCTTTCCTTTTACTATTGATGATGTTACCTAGTTGGGTAATGAAACGTCTGCAAGAAACAACCAGGCTCAGAGCATCAAAGACTCACGGTCGTCCGCGTTCTCCTCTGCAAACCCGACTTCCTTTTACAATTGATGATGTTACCTAGTTGGGTAATGAAACGTCTGCAAGAAAGCAGCCATGCTCAGAGAACACCAAGGACCCTGAGCTACAAATATTCTCCTTTATTGGTACAACCTGGAAGATAAGGTAGCAAGTTTGTTCCCTGCCCCCGCCTGTTGGGAAGTCAGCGATTTCCCTTCATGCTATTGAAGGGGAGGGCAACTTTATTTGGAGTAATAGACCTCAAAGGGAAAGTTTCCTGACTTCTTTGCTGCGTGGGGGGGAGTGGTGGGATTCAGCCAGTTCAGCAGAACCAGTAGCTATTTTTTTGTTGCCCAGGCCCAGAATGGACTTCCGGAAGTGGCATCCACACAGAGAACCGGTTGTTCACATATTTGAATCCCACCACTGGGTGAGGGGCAATTTGCAACGTGGGTGTTTCATCGCTGGAGGTTTTTAAGAAGAGACCGGACAGTCACTTGTCAGAAATGTTAGGATCTCCTGCTTGAGCGG
>NW_015418170.1:0-1543 GCF_001527695.2 Protobothrops mucrosquamatus | reverse complement strand
TGGGATCCTGGTTTGGTGGCCATGAAAGCAAGAACCACTATGGTTGTTTTACCCAAAATGCAAGAAATGGCTACAGAGAAGATGATGCCAAATGCAGTTTGTCGCATGAGACATTTGACTTGATCAGGTTGTCCAATGAAAAGAAAACTGCAGAGGAAAGATAGCTGGAGAGCAATGAGAAGAGTACAGGTGAGATTCCGGTTGTTGGCTTTGACTATGGGGGTTTCCCACTCTTTAATGAAGATCCTCAGCACCAAAGCTGAAGTTATGAAAAAGAAGACAGCTACAGTGGCCAAAGTGATTCCCAAAGCTTCTTCATAAGATAAGAAAGTTATATGTTTTTCAATGCAAAGATTGTGAGCTTCATTTGGATATTGATTTTCTGGACATTGGAAACAGTCAGCTGCATCTGCAAAAGAAAACATTAAAGGACTGTTTATTGATCAGAGTTTAAGAGCTGCATGGTGGCCTAGTGGTTATGATGCTCGTCTCCCACTTGGGTGGTTGACAATTCAATAGCGGCAGATGTTTCTCTTAGGGTGTAAAGAAAAAATATCTGCTGCCAACTCCACATGGTGTCAGGAAAGGCATCCAGACAGTAAATGCTCAGTTCCATCCAGTTGCCCTGACTCTACTCCGAATTATGGGATTACGGTCATAATAAGGAAGTTATTTATAACTCAGAGTTGAAATGAGGAAACTTTGGTGCTATCTGAGATCAGTTGTTTTCTTGCAGACATTATATAATCAAACTTGGTAACATCATCAGTGCTAGTCAACATCATTACCGTTGAACTGTTGATGTTACCTAGTTTGGTAATGAAATATCTGCAAGAAAACCAGCAAGTTCAGAGAGCACAAAGGACTCCTCAAAGAAAACATTGTGGCCCATAGAAGCTATGAAAGCAACTCCATTTATTTCTAATTAATTATGTCCATTTTATTTGTATTACAGTATTACAAATTAAGAATGGGACCATCCACATGCAGAAAAGTACCCTGTATATGTTTAGTCAAATAGACACCAAGACTGTTGTTTGTATCAATCTCAGTATCATCTTGGAAGATGGAAGGATCGTGCAATAGAAAATTTTGTAATAGGTCAGAGTTTCCTAGGTTATTTTCCAGAGAAACGATGTGATACTTCTTTTTGAGCTCATCTGTTTGGACATTTTATTTAATGACTGATGTATGTTATGGAAAATGAGTCAAAATCTATCACTTTTCTTCTTAATAAGTGACTTCTCTACATTTAAAAAGAGATAATCAATTTTTGGAGAAATTTCTCTTAATTCAAAAGCTTTTTCATTTTGAATATTCTTTTTTTAACAAAATTTTATTAAATTTATATAGATGAGGAAAAATAGGAACATTACAGGTATGGTAAAGGGAGGGGGTGGGAGGAAAGGGGAAGGGGAAGGGAATAAAGGATTTACGGTAAAATAAGGATAGGTACAATCACATATTTCAACAAACAAGCTACCGTCCGTATCATAATAATGAGTAAATATCATATTCAACCGTTTTTACTGAAGCTTAGACT
>NW_015418169.1:0-1543 GCF_001527695.2 Protobothrops mucrosquamatus | reverse complement strand
TTGAAGTTTAAGACACTGGATGGATTATTTTCTGTTGCTTGTGTTTGCATTATATTAAATTCCAGTATGACGTGGTCACTTTCACCCAAGGTTCCGGCAACTTCAATTCCCTCTATCACTTCTTCTCTATTAGTAAGAATTAGGTCCAGTATAGCTTTACTTCTAGTTCCCTCCTCCACCTTTTGGATGACAAAGGTGTCGGCTAAGTTTGTTAGGAATCTGTTCAATCTTCCACTTGCTGCAGAGTTTGTCTCCCAGTTGATATCAGGGTAGTTAAAGTCTCCCATTACTACTGTGGTATGTTTCCTACATACATTTGTTAATTGATTAGCAAAGAGTTCATCTATTTCTTCTGCTTGGTTGGGTGGCTTGTAATATATGCCTATAGCAATGTCATTTTTCCCCCTTTTATATTGACCCATATGGATTCTATGAGGTTTTCATCCTTGGTTTTGTGTATTTCTGTAGATATGTAGTGAACGTTTATATAAAATGCAACTCCACCTCCTCTTTTGTTAGGTCTGTTTCTTTTGAATAGTTTTTATCCTTCCATCAGAACATTCCAGTCATGAGTTTCATCCCACCACATTGCAGTAATGGCAACTATGTAATATCTGCCTTCGTGTACTAATACTTCAAGTTCACCCTGTTTGTTCCCTAAACTTTGAGCATTAGTGTATAGCCATTTGAATCCTTTATTGGTCTTGGGTATGTTTCTTATATCTCCTACTTTGTAACTGGGATTTACATCCTTTCCATCACTCTCTATTTCATTATGTTTTTCTTTGTTAATTTCTTTTTTCTCTTTACTCTCTCCTTATGTGATTGGTTATCTAGTGGTTTTTGCTTGGAATTAGGTTATATAGGTCATGAAAATTGCCCCCACCTCAAAGCCCTTTTGATAAGATGAGCCAGTCGTTTTCCAAATATATTTTTTCCAGTTCTGGTGAGGTGCAGTCCATCCCTTGCCAGTAGCCCTTCATGTAGGTAATGCAGACCATGGTCTAGGAAGCCAAAGTTCTGTTGATGACAACAGTTTTTAATCCAGTGGTTCATTTTTAAAATCCTTTGCTCCCTCATTGGACATTGGCCTTTTGTTGGAAGTATAGATGAAAACACCACTTGTGCTCCTAATTCTTTAACATTCTTCCCTAGCTGCTCATAATCTCTTGTTATTGTTTTCAGATTCACTGTTGTGTTTGTAGCGGGGACTGCCTGAGAGTGCTTGCAGGAGCTTGACTGGGAAGGGAAAGATTGGGACAGCTGCAGTTGGCTTGGGTGTGGCTGGCGTGAGTGGAAGGAGGAAGGCTAGAAAAGGGAAGAAAAGGAGAAGGCCGGGGTGGTTGGTTGGAGTTGAGAAGGGAAGGTCTGGAAGCTTATTTTATTTTTCTATCAAGGGTATTTTAAATAGAGGCTAGATAGAGTGAAGTTTTATTGCTTCCTCCGTGGGAGGATATCTGAGACGGAGGCAAGCGAGAGTGTGAAGTAAGGGAGTTGGCTGGGGTTTCTAGCCTCGGATTTTAATAATAAAGAGTAAGGGAGG
>NW_015418168.1:0-1543 GCF_001527695.2 Protobothrops mucrosquamatus | reverse complement strand
CTATTCTACAGTATTCTATTTTCTATTCTATTCTATTCTATTCTTATTTGTATTCTATTCTATTCTGCATTCTATTCTATTCTATTCTATTCTACTTTATTCTACTCTACTCTATTCTGTTCTGCATTCTGTTCTGCATTCTGTTCTATTCTATTCTGCATTATATTCTGCATTCTATTCTATTCTACAGTATTCTATTCTCTATTCTATTCTATTCTTATTTGTATTCTATTCTATTCTGCATTCTATTCTATTCTGTTCTGCATTCTGTTCTATTCTATTCTGCATTATATTCTGCATTCTGTTCTGCCTTCTATTCTATTCTATTCTATTCTATTCTATTCTATTCTATTCTATTCTAAATAACTTGCCTCCTAAAATAGGATTTGCAATGGAAATGTGGAGGGTTAAAAACCCTACCCCAGTTCTCATCTTTAATAAGCCCCAAATTAAGATATGGTTCCATATGTCTATGGAGGTTCTCCGTCATCCAAGGTCCTGGTTGTCCCGAATATGCTTTTTTCAGGAGGCAACTGGACTTCCTTGTTTTTTTTTAAGACGTTTCGCTTCTCATCCTAGAAGCTTCTTCAGCTCTCAATATGGTTCCATATCTTTATGGCATGCCATTCAGGCCCCTCTGTGTTAGCAAAACTGTTACACAGGTGGTCCTCAGCTTCCTACAGTTCATTTGGTGACTGTTCAAAGTTACAACGGCACTGAAAAAGTGACTTATGACCGTTTTTCCACACTTAACGTCCGTTGCAGCATCCCCGTGGTCACTTCCGGCGGTCTGTTCTGGGCCTTGCGAAAAAGGCCTCTGGCTTCAGCCGGTTCGCCGAAGTCAACAAAAAAATTAGCTACCACTTCTGCCGAACCGGTGTGAACCGGCTGAATCCCACCACTGACCCTGCCCCAATTAAGTTTAAGATGATGTGATGCAGCCAGAAACATTTAGCTACATAAATTTCTTTCAAAGAAGTCTTCTCCTTTGCTTTTGAGGCCTGAGTAGCTTTTTCATATATGGTTTTGGACAAAAAGAAGGGGAATGTCAAAATCTGGTTATTAAAGCGTTAACTAATATTTCCATAAGTTGGCAAATGTTCAGTCAAAACCTGGCCCACTGCCTGTTGTTTACTGAAGCTAAAGGAGAAGCATCTGCAACATTACCAAAAGCATATTGTAAAAGGCACCACATGCAAATTAAGCCTCTTGAGCTATAAGTAAATTGCTGGGAAAATTTATAACACATTTAATAAAAGCTGAAGTAAACGCATTGCCTTGGCTCCCAGGGAGAACAAATTTTTTCCCATCATTCTCTTTCCTCTCCACAAATTAGAAATAAACAAAACAAAACCAAAGGAGAAAAAAATCTGCAGTTGGGCCAGTACAATATTGAATTTGCAGCTGAACAAGTTTCCCCAGAGGGGAAAATGCATCTGCAATTGTACGTTATTAGATAAATGTATTTGGATTAAAATTAAGGTTTTTCTTTCTTTCTCTAGGTACAAATATTAAGGGATTTAAATTTAGAATTATCTTGCTT
>NW_015418167.1:0-1543 GCF_001527695.2 Protobothrops mucrosquamatus | reverse complement strand
CCAGTGTTGGAGCATTCACCGCTTCTGGAGGCAGGTTGTTCCACTGGTTAATTGTTCTAACTGTCAGGAAGTTTCTCCTTAGTTCTAGGTTGCTTCTCTCCTTGATTAGTTTCCATCCGTTGCTTCTTGTCCTGCCTTCAGGGGCTTTGGAGAATAGCTTGACTCCCTCTTCTTTGGGGCAGCCCCTGAGATATTGGAACACTGCTATCATGTCCCCCCTCGTCCTTCTCTTCATTAAACTAGACATACTCAATTCCAGCAACCGTGCCTCATATGTTTTAGCCTCCAATCCTCTAATCATCTTTGTATTCCTCCTGGATTCCAGAATGCCTCACATGGGTAACTCCCATGAGCTCTGCACAGTTTCATTCACTCCACATCGTTGTTGATGACAGTTACAGGAATCTAAGCCATTCAGTTTCATTTTTTGACAGAAGTGGCATAAACATACTTGTAATAAGTACTGGTGGAACTATTAAGAAATTGATCAATAGAAGCATTAGGCAGTCTTCAACTCCATTTGCAATCTCAGTCAGTCTTATAGATTTTGAAACAAACTTCATAAAGACTTAACAAAAATATAACATAGAAAAATAAAAATATATGAATATTTTACTTCTTTCTTTCTTTGCTTATCAGTATCCCATTTTTGTTTTGTATGATTTGGGGGCGGGGGGCGGTGTAGATTGTGCTTCCTTCTTTTTTCCCCATAACAACCACTTTGTGAGGAGGGATGCACTGAAAGACAATGACCAGCTCAAAATAATTCAGGTGGCTTCAAGCAGAAAGATGGAATAGAGTAGTTGTTATTATTATTGTTGTTGTTGTTGTTGTTGTTATGGCACAGTCAGCCAGATGTTCAGACTGCATTTGGCATTTTGTCTACCTATCGAGTCCTTCCCAAGGACCTGGGATAGGCAGATGTGGATGTTTGATGGTATTACAGATATCGTCGCAGGATGGAAGCAGTTCCTAGTAAGGCCGCCTTTTGCAATTGACTAATGGCGAATTTGTCAATGCCAATGGTGTTCAAGTGGTGCTCTAATTGTTTTGGGATTGCACCCAAGGCGTCTATTACTATTGGTACTACCCTTGCTTGCTTTTGCCACAGTCTTTTTATTTCTATTTGTAGGTCTTTGTATTTTGTTATCTTCTCCAGTTCTTTCTCGTCTATTCTGCTGTCTCCAGGCACTGCCGCGTCCACTATCCAGACTTTTTTATCTTTCTTATCGACAATTGTTAAGTCCGGGGTGTTATGTTGCAGGTGCTTGTCTGTTTGAATTCTGAAGTCCCAGAGCAGTTTAACTTTATCATTTTCTATGACTTTCTCTATTTTATGATCTTACCAGTTCTTGCTTACAGGCAAATGATATTTCTTGCAGATCTTCCAATGCACCATTGTTGCTACTTTGTCATGCCGCTGCTTGTAGTCAGTCTGTGCGATCTTCTTGCAGCAGCTTACCAGGTGGTCCACTGTTTCTTCAGCTTCTTTGCATAGGCGGCACTTACTGTCTGTTGCTGTCTTCTCAATTTTGACTTTGTA
>NW_015418166.1:0-1544 GCF_001527695.2 Protobothrops mucrosquamatus | reverse complement strand
TATTATTATTATTATTATTATTATTATTATTATTATTATTATTATTATTATTATTATTATTATTATTATTATTATTATTATTATTATTACTATTATTACTATTATTATTACTATTATTATTATTATTAGATTGTAAATCAAGTTAAATGTTCTGTTCAATCATATTTGATTCTCAGAGACCACACACACATACACACACACACAAAGAGAAAGAGATCAATTAATCCATGCCAGTGGTTACTTCTTTACCACAAGTTAGAGTGTCAATTGAACTCATTTAAGGAGAAATAAACAACTGGTTGAATTAATTTGTGAGTAGGGAAAGATTGCTTAATTAAATGGGAATCAGTGAATCTAATGTTTGGTTTTGTCCCCTTCCCCCTCTCCCCTTGCCTTTCACATATTTAAGAAATGTGCATAAACATTTGCACACATTTCCCTGCCTATGTCTTCTAAAGTAAACATTATGTGCACACTTTTCCTAATGCATGCATTATTCCAAGCTATTAAGCTTCTTGTTTTTTTTATGTACTCTCTCTGTATATATAAATGTTTGCATACATCTTCCTAATATACGAGATTTTGTATATCTTTTTAAATCGCACAGTACATTGCTTTGAGGCATCTTTCTGCTGTCATAACAAATGAATGTTTTTAGAGATTCCCTAAACCACTATAAATAAAAGACTGAAAGACATTGTAAGTTTCTCATCTTTGCTACGTAACATAAACACACAAAGAATGGATCTTTCAGAAGTCAATTTTTGGTTAATATCTTCCCCAAAGCCTCTTTCCTGACCAGCCAGTTGCTAATGCTGCATTTTCAATATCTGTCTGATCAGGTTATATTATACTTTCTGTTATCAGCTACTGAATCAGACTTTAGGGTTACTAAATGTTTTTCCTACTTTTTTAATGCAAGGTTCTATAATGTTTTATTCTTATTTTGTGCAGTTTCAACACAGATAATTTTTAGTTGGGTAATCTCACCTATAATTGACTTTTGTCTCCAAAATGATTAAATATTATATTAAACTGAATGCTAGAGAGTACAGCCTCGGATATGTTAGTTCTACCCAAATGTTGATGCAAATCTAAGCCTTTTTCTCCTGCCAGCATGGACCTCAAGTCCGTGAGGTAGCAGAAAAATATACTGGAATACTTTGCATTGCTTCATTTTTGAGCTTCAGGAAAAAGGTACCAAAAAATTTCACCTGGCTTTTGCACACATTTGAGGGGGGTCAATTATCAGTTGAAAATTGTGATCCATTTGTGATCCATCCATGGCTTTGGAGCAGTGCTAACCTTGTGTCCAAAACTAAATTGAAAACTGGTTGACAAGCATAGAGTATGAGCCATATAGGATCATCAGGTAGAATATGGTAAAGACTACCTGGTAAATTTGAAAAACTTCTGATTGCTTAAAAAAAGAGAAGAAAATGACAGCCGGGAAGCACAACATTGGGAAATCATGCATTCTTGTTCATCATTTAAATGTATGTTGGATCTGTAGTTGGATCCAAAAATGTTGAGTAGCAAAAGCT
>NW_015418165.1:0-1544 GCF_001527695.2 Protobothrops mucrosquamatus | reverse complement strand
CTCCGAGACCGCCTTCTGCCGCAGGTTACCTCCCATCGGCCGGTACGCTCCCACAGAGTGGGTCTCCTCAGGGTGCCGTCAGCCAGACAGTGCCGGCTGGCGACCCCCAGGGGGAGAGCCTTCTCGGTGGGAGCTCCCACCCTCTGGAACGAACTACCCCCAGAGATCCGGGTGATCCCGGATCTCCCCTCCTTCCGCCACGCCCTAAAGACATGGCTTTTCCAACAAGCGGGTCTGGCCTAGGGAATTTTAGCGGGGTCTTTTAGGGGATTTTTAAGGATAATTTTAATGATCGGCCTGTTTAAATATTTCTTTTTAATTCGGCTTTTAATTATTGTATTTGTATTGTAGTTTTTTATGAGGCTGTTAGCCGCCCTGAGTCCCATGAGGAGAAGGGCGGGGTATAAATTAAATTAATAAAATAAATAAAAAATAAATAAAAGTTAACTGATCCCTCTTCAATTTGATTATTATATATTGATAAATTCAAAACTAAGTTCCAATTGCATGTACTTTCTCCAGGGACACTTATAACATTAGAGCAGTGCTTTTCAATCTTGGCAGCTTGATGACATGTGGACTTCAAGTCCACACGTTTTTCAAGCTGCCAAGGTTGAGAAACACTGCATTAGAAGGTGCCAGAATCACAGATCACTAATTAACTAGATCACCAGATTACTTTAATTTGAATATAATTAATCATTCACTGAATCTGGTGGTAATCCATTCAGTACAATAAAATTTTGGTTTAATCATTTTTAACAGACAATGAACAATTTTTATCGTTCAGACATTAGCCACATTTAACAGACTTATGTCCATTAAATCAAGAGCTTGTCCATTAAATCTTACTTTAAATTTCTCTACACTTTTTACATCAATTATCTCACTATACAAATGATGTAAATTAATGCAAATGATATACAGTAAGTGTGGATTTAGTGGACATTTGGATTTAACAGACATCCCCTCTCCCCAAGTACCCGATTAAATTCAGACTTTATTGTACAACATCTGCCAATTACAGAACAGCATTCATACTGGCAAGCCATGTTTAAGGCAGCGGTATTCAGAATCAAAGAAAAATTCCATATTGTAAAGGACTGTGTCACTGTGACTCTATCAAAGTTGAGGTAAGGGAATGTCCTCTTAAGGTCTGCATTCACTGAGGATACATGATGCTCTGTCATTGCCCTCATTTTACAGTCCTCTCAGACTTCTCCCAGACCAATTACATAGGAACATAGAACGCCAAGAACTTTGGCGTTTTATTACAGTTACTGCTGTATATGAAATGTGACTTGAATATGTTGAACCTGTTCTTCTGAACCAAATGAAGTTTATCTGTCTCCAAATGGAGACACTTATGCTCAAGATAGAGGTTTTGTTTCATTGTAATGGACTTTAGAGGAGCAGAGAAGAAATAGAATTCCTGTTTTGATCTTTTCCAAAGCATATTGATAAATGAGATATATATTGAGATCATAAATCATAATTTATGAGCCAGCTTGGTCCTAGTGTTTAAGGCACCACGTTGGAAACCA
>NW_015418164.1:0-1544 GCF_001527695.2 Protobothrops mucrosquamatus | reverse complement strand
CAAGAAAGGAACCAAGCCTAAAGAGCACCAAGGACCCCACAGTCCTTCTCCTCCACCTCCTTCTTGTCTCCTTCTCCTTTCTCCACTCTGCAAACCCAATTCCCTCCTAGCACTGATGATGTTACCTAGCTCGGTCATGAAATGACTACAAGAAAAGAACCAAGCTCAGAGAGCACCAAGGACCCCACAGTTCTCCTCCTCCTCCTCCTCCTCCTCCTCCTCCTCCTCCAACCCCACTTCCTTCTAGCACTGATGATGTTACCTAGCTGGGTCATGAAATGTCTGCAAGAAAAGAACCAAGCTCAGAGCGCACCAAGGACCCCACAGTCCTTCTCCTCCACTTCCTCTTTGTCCCCTTCTCCTTCCTCCACGTTGACTGAACTTAACAAAACTGAGATCAAAGGAATGCTGTTCTGTGCGGTTATTCACTGGAAAGTTATCGGCCTCAAACTACTCCATAAGGTCAACTCAAACTCTTCACTCACATTGAAACAAACGTCTCGAACGCGTCGGATCTTGAGCGTAGACGTGGCAAAGATGCTCCAGCAGAGAAACCAACAGGAGCTGGTTGGCGAACGAGGACTTGATGTTCATTAATTTCTGGGAACCGTTTGTACCCCGAAATTCAGCGGGCCAGTCAGAATCTGAAAAAAAAAAAAGAACAAAAAAGGAAAGCTGGTTTACGTCTTCAGTGCCCTGAAAATAAGATTTAAAGGACTTTTAAAGACATGGGCAGTATTTGTAAGTGTAAAGTGTAAATCAAGGTGTCCACTTTTGGCGATCTTAAGATTTGTGGATTTCAGCTGCCAGAATTCCCCAGCCAGCGTGGGTTATTCTGGAAGTTAAAGTCCACAGCCTTTAAAAGTCACCAAGGTTGAACACCCCTGGTTTAATTTGTGTAAAGAATCCAAATTCAAGGTCAATTTGAATTTCTTCCCCCCTTTTTTTCCTGTACATTTCCTGAAACAGATGGAAACGGTGCAGAATAAAGCAATCATCCATTATTAATTTCAGCCTCCTGTTTATGCCATAGAATATCAATGGTGCAAAGCTGTTTTATAGTCCTGTGAAGCTGCAAGATCCATGCTCGTAAGAGAAATGCTTGCTTTTCATGACAAATGGGATGCAATAAAGATGCCATCCACCTCTCAGCCTGAGTTGCTTTATGAAGGCCCATATATAAGTAGTAATCATCTCCAGAATTATTATACCATCTATTTATTAGTCATACGTATGCTGTTATATGGAAAAAGTGCTGTTATTCATTTATAAAAAGCTTTACGGCCTTTTCCGCCTATTTGCTGTATATTTATGGTGCAAACTACAGTAGTTATTAAGGTTTTTAAGAACAAAAATGCAAAATAAAAATATAAATTATCGCATATGGTAATTTTTGCCTATCTCTCTGCAAGCAGCTAAACTGATTCTTGTCTCAGAGAGAAATACTTATAGCAGGAAATGCATTTGTGAAGATTCACCAGATGTACCGGTATGTGCTGTAGTGTTGTGAAAAAATACAGACACACCTACGCTGAAGCGTTTGG
>NW_015418163.1:0-1544 GCF_001527695.2 Protobothrops mucrosquamatus | reverse complement strand
TTCTAATTCTTCATTGTAGTTTCAATGATTCAAACACCTGGGTGAATAGAAAATTTCCTATCTGGACAACTGAAGATGGTTGAAGAATGGATAACTCAGGTTATCCCTCTAGAAGCAGAGGACCAGTCTGTAGCATTGCATTAAATGGGAGAGCTGAGTCAATTTGGCCTTTGCATAACTCTAGCACAGAGGTCCCCAATCTTTTGGGCATCAGGGACCAGTTCCATGAAGAAAGTTTTTTCCACAGACCGGAGAGTGCATGGTTTTGTGTGCTCCCCACATCCCACGGATGGGGTTTTCCTTGTTTGTGCAGACCAGTTGCTGGCATGCCATGGACCGGTACCAGTCCATGGACTGGGGGTTGGGGACCCCTGCTCTAGCAGAAGAATACATGGAGAAAGGTTGTCAATGCTGCTATGAGGTAAGCATGGATCAGATGGATCATAACAAATCTTGATCACGATTCTCTTTGGTAAGTTCTTTAAGGACCTTATGAGGTCAGGAACAAATGTTGGTTCTGGAAAAATGGCATGGCCTAAATTTATTTATTAATCAAATTTATATAGCCACCCATCTCATGAAAAGTGACCTGGGCAATATACAACACATCATTGCTTAATTCACCAGAGGCTAAGATGTATAGTTGGGTGTCATCAGCCTATGAGTATACCTTACCCTGTGTTGAGCTCACCCACTTGATTTATGTAGATGTTAAACAAACAAACAAACAAACTAGATAGACAGATATTCAAAGAATGAAGTGGTCATTCCAACTCAAATAAGCTTCAAATAAACAGAAGTACAGTTTTTTGCTGAATTTCTTATGTAATCTATTTTGCTTCATCAGCAGTATTTAGAGAGAAATTAAGAGAGGGCTTGCAAACTATCCATTTCCCATTTATGTTACCATTTTACGAACCCAGGCTTCAACAAATACAGTACATAATACAGAGGAACCTTTCTCACCTAATTTCATTGCAATTGGATTGAAATGCCTTTAGGTTTTTGTGGTTTGGAAATCAGTCCTTTGGGCAAGAGAAAGGGATAGCTCTGGAATGACCTGGTGATCTTAAATAATACATATGTGAGAAAACATGTAATCCTTTCCTCAAATATCTCTTACAAATATGAAAAGTCGTATATAATGTTTTATTTGGAGTATCTTAAAGTGATTTTTTTAATAGAATCATTCAAGGGATGCTATTTTATTTATTTATTTATTGTTTATATTTATATCCCGCCCTTCTCCTTGCGGACTCAGGGCGGCTAACAACCAGATAAAAATGCAAATCCCAAAACTACAGATTAAAAACATAATTAAAAACAAATATTAATAATTGGTCTAAATTAATTTAAAATTACTTTAAAACCCCCATTAAAAATTTTCCCCTAGGCCAGTCCTGCAAGCTGGAATAACCATGTCTTAAGGGCGCGGCGGAAGGAAGGGAGATCAGGGATCACCCTGATCTCTGGGGGTAGTTCATTCCAGAGGGTGGGAGCTCCCACAGAGAAGGCCCTCCCCCTTGGGGTCGCCAGCCGGCACT
>NW_015418162.1:0-1544 GCF_001527695.2 Protobothrops mucrosquamatus | reverse complement strand
TTTCGGACAAATGGCTGTCCAGTCTCTTCTTAAAAACTTCCAGTGTTGGAGCATTCACCGCTTCTGGAGGCAGGTTGTTCCACTGGTTAATTGTTCTAACTGTCAGGAAGTTTCTCCTTAGTTCTAGGTTGCTTCTCTCCTTGCTTAGTTTCCACCCGTTGCTTCTTGTCCTGCCTTCAGGCGCCTTGGAGAATAGCTTCACTCCCTCTTCTTTGTGGCAGCCCCTGAGATATTGGAATATTGCTATCATATACTGTATACACACATACATGCATACATTTATATCTCGCTTTTAATATTTGTACAAATGACTCGAGATGGCAGATAAACCCAACACACCTTCCTCCTCATGTTTTCTCCACAGCAACAACCCTGTGTGGTGGGTTGAGCTGAGAGTGACTGGCTCAAAGTCACCCAGCTGGCTTTCATGGCTAAGGCAGGACTTGAACTCATGGATTCTGGCTTTTTAACCTACTGCCTTAACAACTAGACCAAACCGGTTCTCTCTGTTAACCAAACTGGGAAAGAAAAATACATCTCAGAAGAAGGAAACAGCAAACTCCTTCTGTATATTTGCCAAGCAAAGGATATGGATGTCTATGATGACACCGGCTATTGAACTTGAGTCAGAATTCACTTTTTTGGGGGGGAATGAGCAAAAGGATATTTTTGTGTTTTAATATATAGCTTTTACCCCAACCTTAGTGACTTTCAAAAGTATGGCCTTCAACTTCCAGAGATCCCTGCAAAGGCCATCTGTCTTTGGAACTGGGAACAGTTTCAATTTTGTACGCATTAATAATGCATTTGAATAATGCAAGCATCCCTGAAATGTGAGAGTAGCAGAATGTAAATATTTATGAAATCGCCGCATATTTTTCCAATTCATCCTCTTCCTGGACCTTTAATACATGACTGACATGCAGAAGTTTAATAGAATAAGTTTTTCTTTAATTGCATAGCTCCATGTCAGAAGAGGAACAGGATTAGGTCTAGGTAGGCAAAACAGGATTAGGTCTCCAGCTCCAAATTGTAATTCTTAAGAAGAGCCAAAGAATCATGTTGCCTAGCATCCAACAGTAGTCAACCTTGTGCCTTTGGAAAATGGAAAAGGAGCATGGGATTTGTAATCTGTTCCCACTGACGGTCATATAAGATGTGTTTAAGGGTGTGCTGTGCTCTGAATTAATATACTTATCATTTTGACTAATTGCCTTTTTGAAAATGAAAAAAACCTCTTGATCCTGGAATCCTTCTTGGCATATTTCAACGTATTAAGCATTACGGTGACAAAGATTAAAAAGTGATACAAACTAAGAAAACTAAAAGAATAAAAATTAAAATTAAAATTAAAAATGGAGAAGATGGAAACAAAAAGAAAATAAGAATATAGTAAAAAGAAAAGAAATATATAAAACAGTGACTTCTTTCATCACAACAAGTATAAATAATTTTAGTACCGTAACTTACCACTTTGTCTTAAATTACAATATATGACCTCTTCTTCTTTTGCTTCATCTTTTATTTATAAATAAAACCTAAAA
>NW_015418161.1:0-1544 GCF_001527695.2 Protobothrops mucrosquamatus | reverse complement strand
ATGCCCGTTGCTGGTTGGCTAACTAGCAACAGGGTCTTGCCAGCCAATGGAATTGTGTGATTACAAGCCAGGGGAATCCCATAAAAGAGGGCTCCCCTGGCCCAGAGAGCCAGTCCGGATTTACTTTATGCCTTGCCAATAAACCAAGAGCTGACTGTCACTCGACTCGTGTCTTACTGCCTGCGCGATCTAACACTTTGGAAAATAAGTTGACCCCCTCTTCTTTGTGGCAGACCCTTAAATATTGGAACACTGATGTCATGTCTCCCCTGGTCCTTCTTTTCATTAAACTAGAAATACCCAGTTCCTGCATCCATTCTTTATATGTTTTAGCCTCCAGTCTCCTAATCATCTTTGTTGCTCTTTCTAGAGTTTCAACAACTTTTTCACATTGTGGTGATCAAAACTCGATGCAGTATTCAATTTCTTATCTATCGTTGTCATGGCTTATTGAGAAAACAAAAGAGTGAGGCCACCTCTACCCTTGTTTATTCAGGATGCATTGTGGGATGGAGGGACGTATGAAGGCGAAATCATCACAGAGAGAAAGTTTCCCAATGCACCAACAGAATTAAGGAGATACTGTAGAAAGGGGAATAAATTAGTGCTATATAGTGAGGCAGGTGTTCCATAAGAGCTATTGGAAGAATATTTTTTTGATGGATGAGACCAAAAGAGAACTTTTGGGCCTGAATGTATCACATTACATTTGGCAAAAGGCAAACACTGCATTCTAGCAAACAAAACCAGTCACTTATAAATGAAATTAGCTGTTGTCTTTCTCCAGTCTTTGCCAGAACTTCTTTTTTTGGGGTCATCTTCACTAATCATTCCATCATTGTGGGTATTTTAGAGTCTTTCTGTGTTTGCACATACAACAGTTTTGCAGCAATATTCATATACAAAAATAATCTTCCATGGGTTTTTCTATTTTTTTCCTATATTTCCCAACTAGTTTCAGTTGAAAGTTGATCTTTAAAATCCTTTGTATAATTATATATTTGAACCCAGAAATTTTTGACATTTTTTTAACAAATCTACCAGGCATGATAAAATGATTCTTCATGTTGTCCATGTTACAGAATAACAGAGCTGGAAGGGACTTTGGAGGTCTTCTAGTCCAACCCCCTGCTCAAGCAGGAGACCCTATACCATCTCAGACAAATGACTGTCCAGTTTCTTCTTAAAAACCTCCAGTGTTGGAGCACTCACAACTTCTGGAGTCAAGTTGTTGTTTCAAACATAAACGTTATATATCTTTTTACATTCAAACATTTTTCTGGAGTTATGTATGGAGGGTACATCATCCTATAAACATTCTCTTTTGAGCTGCAACATAACAAAATTTTTATCCCCTTAACCACATATTTACCCATTTTTTTCCTCCGTATATTTTGTCCAAAGTTTTGAGTCCATTTTGTCATAGAATCTTTCACTTGTTCTTCTGTTTCAAATTGTAATAAAAACTAATACATTTTAGCCAGGACACATTAATCATTTTTACACAGTCCAAATTCTGGTTTCTGCTATATCATTGCAAAAGT
>NW_015418160.1:0-1544 GCF_001527695.2 Protobothrops mucrosquamatus | reverse complement strand
ATCAGAAATATATCTAGAAAACGTAAACATTATTAAAACTATATTATAATTCAGACCTCTTAAAATGTAAAAATCAAAAATCAAGCATGAAAATAATTTTACTTTCTAATAATATCTGTAAACTAATTATCTAGCTTAAGTGTCAGAGAATCCTGATAGGTTCAAGCCAAGTTAAGCAATGTCTGGTTAGCGAACAGAGATTTATAGCCAAGTTCTGGTCCAGGGAGTCTATTCCTTAATAAATATCTTTAAGTTGCCTGGAGTGCGTCCAGCGGGATGGTGAGACAACATTGCTTGAATGTTGTCTGTTGGTAAAAAAAGAGTGAATGGCCTTATTTCAAAACAAGCTCAAGGTGTCTAAAAGTACTTTTAAAGAATTTTTCGAATTATAGGTAGTCTGTGACTTATAACAGTTCATTTAGTAACTGTTCAAAGTTACAAAGGCAGTGAAAAAAATGACTTATGATTGTTTTTGACACTTCGGACTATTGCAGCATCTCCAGGGTCACATGATCAAACTTCAGATGCTTGGCAACTGACTCATTTACCACGGCGGCTGTGTCCCAGGGTCCTCTTTTGCAACCTTCTGACAAACAAAATCCGTGGGGAAGCCAGATTCACTTAGCAATTGTGTTACTAACTTAACTGCAGTGATTTGCTTAACAACTGGCAAGAAAGGTCGTAAAATGGGGCAAAACTCACTAAAGAAATGTCTCACTTAGCGACAGAAATGTTCAGCTCAATTGTGGCTGCAAGTTGAGGATTACCTGTGATTTCTGCCACACGGATTTGGAGTGGCTACATTTATTCTGAACAGTGAGGATTGCACCGTCTTTCTTCTTCTTGAAAGCATCTCTGTTGACGTTGCCTTTCCTGTCCAGCATCACCTGCCGGTGTTTGGCTCTGGGAAAGTCCCTTCGACTCAGACAAGCACAGGAGTGACGCTCAGCCTATATTTTGTTTCTGTTACTTGTTCACTTAGTCCACTGCAGAAGGTGACCTTGCAGCCCACTCACTCTCTTAGCTGGCTTTCAGAAAGTCCAGAACCATTCTGTCGTTGGTGTAGGAACAATTGACGCTTTCCCTGCTGACTCATGGGCTCTCTTTTCTCTTTCTGTTTGTTCTTTACAGATCAAAACCTCCTCTCTCCAAACCGATCACGGAAAGCCATTCAGGGGAGACTCTTCTCATCGGTGAGTCCCTGCTACAGCAGGGCAGCTTTTCTAGACTTCGCTCACGTTCCCCTGTGGGGTTAAGTGAGGGTGTTTGTGCTTCCCTTGTTGTCTTTGACCAGCCAGTGGCTGCCTCTCCCTGATGCAAGACCAGAATAGGAATTCAGTGCTACAAAAAAAAAAAAAAAAAGCTTCTATGGATTCCATTTGTAAAATTCTGAACTAGCCTCTCCCTTAGACCTTTGTTAGTTTTAGGATCCAGTCAGTTGGGTTGTTTTGAAAGACATGATTTTGATCTGAGCTGACATGTTTGCTCATCCCCTGCAGTGGCATCACTGGAGTGCCTCCCATCGTGACTGGAGCTAGTGATAC
>NW_015418159.1:0-1544 GCF_001527695.2 Protobothrops mucrosquamatus | reverse complement strand
GCTAAGCTCTCTGCAAAAATCTGAACTACTAACAGCCAAGGGAAATTAGCGGGAGATAAGAATCGATGGAAGTCAAGGTGGGCTGGACTTGATCTCTTGTGGGCATGAAGGGACTCAAGACTGATGATGCGCTTGATCCCTCCCTCAGGCTCAGCTTGGTCATCTCCTATAGAAAGGTGCCTCTCAGGAATACAATGCCTACAGTATACACATACAGTGCATAAAGACAAACATCCATGGAACCACATCTACTGGATAATGTCACAGGTCAGTATTTTTTTAGCATTTTTATAGCAAACTCCAATGTAATATTGGTACATGTTTAGCATCATGTCTGCTATATAAAATATGAAGCTCTTCTCAATCTTTACATGTCATTGTAATGGTAAAATGTAAATTCTTCATTGTAAGGTCATATTGCTGAAATACTGAATGCTCAGGTGGGGTGGGGAGTGGGGAACTAACTAGTTATCCAAATGAGAGTTGGAATACACAAAGAACTTACCGAAGCGACATTACTTGCTCGAACAGTTTCAATTTCAGTTGTTAAATAGTGCCAAGAAACTACACTCTTCAAATTTATGTGTGACTCATGCCACAGAGATAGGACATTCTGATATTGCTGCTCAATTCTGAAATGCATAAAACGCAAGGGGATTATGTTAGCGATATCACACAAGACAGTCTTCAGAATGTACTGGTAATAGATTTCCTAGACTGCATACATTTTTCAGAATGATTTTAAAAAGCAAGTGACATTAATATGGGTTTGGTGCATGTAATTTCCTACCTATTTGCAGTGTCTATGGCTTCTTTATTGGGAGGAGGGATGGTAAAACAAACAGAGGGAACCATGGCCTCATTGCCACTTGGGCTGATCACTTTCCATTTTGCTCGATGGGAGTTGCTTGCCAGGACACATTCATCATCCTTGTAAATGGTTATCTAGTTGTTAACAGAAAACCAGAACAACTGAATAAGCCTTTCTCAAAGCACCTCTGTCAACAACTGATGCAACAGCAAAAAAGTGGCAAAAGAACGAAGTAAAACTAATTTAGCCCCCCAACTGTGGCAATAAGCTCTGGAGGAGACTTCCAGGAGTTTGTTATCAATACCCAGCCCAGGGTCTTCTTCCTCCCCATAACTGATAGCAGTGTTCCAATATCTCAGGGGCTGCCACAAAGAAGAGGGAGTCAAGCTATTCTCCAAGGCGCCTGAAGGCAGGACAAGAAGCAATGGATGGAAACTAATCAAGGAGAGAAGCAACCTAGAACTAAGGAGAAACTTCCTGACAGTTAGAACAATTAAGCAGTGGAACAACCTGCCTCCAGAAGCGGTGAATGCCCCAACACTGGAAGTTTTTAAGAAGAGACTGGACAGCCATTTGTCCGAAATGGTATAGGGTTTCCTGCCTGAGCAGGGGGTTGGACTAGATGACCTCCAAGGTCCCTTCCAACTTTACTATTATTATTATTATTATTATTATTATTATTATTATTATTATTATTATTATTATTATTATTATTATTATTATTATTATTATT
>NW_015418158.1:0-1544 GCF_001527695.2 Protobothrops mucrosquamatus | reverse complement strand
ATTACAGTAGTCCAGGCGGGAGGTAACAAGAGCATGGGTGACTGTGCGCAAAGCATCCCGGTCCAGAAAAGGCCGCAACTGGCGCACCAGGCGTACCCGGTAAAACGCCCCCCTGGCCACAGCCGTCAACTGGTCTTCCAGTGTCAGCCGTGGATCCAGGAGGACCCCCAAATTGCGTACCCTCTCCGAGGGAGCCAAATAAGAGAAATTCCTGATTGTTGGCATTGTCAACGAAGCAAAAAGGCATGAAGTGGTTTCTTTCTCCTCACTGAATGTACAGACAGAGACTGAACAGCCATTAGTATATCTTGTGCTGAGTAGGGGGTTGGAGTAGATGACCTCTAAGTACATTCCCATTCTAATATTCCGATTCTTGTGTATAGTACAAAATTAGAGTTTTCACTCAAACCTCTTTCCCTTTGGCGATTAGGAATCTAACATCCACATGATGCACTTCTTGGTCCTGAAAAATTAGTAAAAGAGTAGTCTCTGAATTAGTTAGATATAAATATTAGCTAATATTTTAGAACTGGGTGTTTTTATGAAGATCTTAGCCCTACCCCATGTCTGTTTTTACCTTCAGTTCTTGGGAAAGGATATTTTTGATGGAATGGAAAACAAGCTACCAGTTCTGGATTGTTTCCCCCATAGGGTAAAGTACTGTGTAAATATTTTGTTTTTAAACAAAAGAAATGGCTTCTTGGTTTACTTCAAGATCCTTGCTAAATCTTTATAACAACTCTTATTTGTTTAGGACCAGTGCGCTGTAGGAAAGCCTTTCCCTTAGAATAAATAGGCCTTTTTTTCAGTTGCTCCCCTCTTCAATATTCCCATTTCATGGAGATCTACCAACATCATTCCCAGCATGGTTTTTCCAGATGTTGAATTCTTAAATTATTTTAAGCTTCAGCCATTAGTTTGATATGATGAAAACTGCAGTTCCAACATCTGGAGATGATCAGATCAGAGAAAATGGTTCCCTATCAGTTCCCTTTACATGTCTTAGGCAAGTAAAGACAATTGTATGATGTTAACATTGTCCCAAACATGCTTTTCAAAAGGCAATGGGACTTTCTTGGCTTTTTCCTTGAAAATGTTTCGCTTCGCCTCCGAGAAGCTTCTTCAGTTCTTTTCAGTTCTTCAGAACTAAAGAAGTTTCTCGGATGAGAAGCAAAATGTTTTCAAGGGAAAAAAAAAAAAGAAAGTCCAGTTGCCTTTTGAAAAACATCTTTGGGACAACCGTGACCATGGATGTTAACCTTGATTGTAATTAGAAGCTTGGTTTTAAATGGAAGCTTCCTTTATGTGCACATTATTTTATAGTGCACTGTTGCTGACTGGGGGGTATTTGGTCTTCCCTAGGATTTTCATCATGTGACTAAAACTTAGTGGCACTTCTGTGAAGGACCCTAAAACAAAATATGTGACTCCTATCAGCCAAGGCGTTTCTTGAGCACAGGGTAATCTTAAAGTCAGCCTCTTGGCGGCTGGTAATTTGAGCAGCTGAGAACATCTAAAATCACTTTGGTGTAAAGATCCCTTTT
>NW_015418157.1:0-1544 GCF_001527695.2 Protobothrops mucrosquamatus | reverse complement strand
ACATCCCAACTCACTTGCAAGCCTTTGTAACTGCTGAATGGCAGCTCCCATGGCTTCCATGAGTCATGCTACACTTCAGTTATATTGATGACATGGGTGTCCTGTCTCAGTTTGGAGGGTGTTGGGGTTTGGATGGGGCCCATTGGGCTGCCACTTAACCCAAACAAGACTGAGTGACTGAGGGTATTTGGGCTTTCCTATCTTTGATTCTGGATACAGGGTAGCATTGGACCAAATAGACCCGTTGTGCAACTTGGGGGTCCTACTGGATTCACAGCTCCTGCTCAAGACCATATGGCACCCATGGCTAGGAGGGTCTTTACTCTACTCACAGCCACCTATGCTCTTGTAACATTTCAATTGGATTACTGCAATACCCTCTACATAGGGCTGTCCTTGAAGAACATTTGGAAGCTTCAACTGTACAAAATGGTTCAGCACATGTAACACCACTACTGTGTGAGCATCCATTGGATTTCTGGGTACAATCCAAGGTAGTGGTTGTCACCTTTAAAGCCCTGCATGACTTGGAACTAGGTTACCTAAGGATCTTTTCTCTATAGTTTGGAAATCCAATGCAGTCCAACAGGTTGGGCATGCTGTAAGTCAAAGAATGTTGGCTGCCTATACTCTGCTGTAGCCCCTGCCCTTTGGAACATCCTTCCTTCAAAGACAAGAATGGCCCTGACCCTATTGGCCTTTTGTAAGGCTTTAAAAACTTGGCTATGTGCCCTGACTTGGCACCTCAACTATATTTAGGGCTCCCATTTCTTGACTTTACTGACAATTATTATGATAGTTTTCTCAGCAGTTGTATATATTTATTTTCTATTGTTTTAAGAGAGCTAGGAAAGTTCTTCATTTTTAGTTACCCAGAGTCACTTTGTTGAAATGGGTGGCCATAGAAATAAATAAAATTATCATCATTGCTTAGAAGAAAAGATATCTGGAAATGTATTGTCTTGTAGTTCAACCTAGTCTACCTGTGATATGAAAATGGGGAGGGGAACAGAGCTTTTTATATAATCCATTTCCTTAGATGAAAGACTAGACTTAAAGCAGGGGTCCCAAACCCCTGGGCCGCAGCTCACTACCGGGCCTTGAGCCATTCAGAAGTGGGCTATGGAAGTGGTGGGTGAGTGCATGGGTGAGCAACCCCACTTGGGCGAGAGCAAGCATGTGCATGTGCTTTGTGTAAGGGGGACATGTGTCCCCATCACTCACACAAATGGAGCTGCGCATGCACGTGCACTTGCCCACCACTTGCACATAACCATCCCTTCTCCACACCACCATCCTCCACCTGTCCACAAAGCTGGTAAGGTTGGGCAACTATGATTTAAAATACATAAAATGATCTACTGAAAGTTGCTATGATAGCCCCACCTCAGCAGGTGTTTTTTTTTTCTTCCAATAAAACTCTGATGAACAGGCATCTTATACATTTGGGTAGGAAAGATGTATATTTCATTTTATGGCAACCTGTTTTGAGACCTTCAAGCAAAAGTAGAAACACTGTCCACATTCATTTCATTCTCCACAGA
>NW_015418156.1:0-1544 GCF_001527695.2 Protobothrops mucrosquamatus | reverse complement strand
TTTTTTTCCAGGAAACCAATTATCAAGTAGAAGAGAGAAAATCACTGTTCTTATCCAGTTCCAAGCACGTTGTTTACAATCAGCTTAAAATAGTGCTTTTGGGCTTCGGCTGCTAGTAGCTTGGGCTAGGCTCTGAAGTTAAGCTAGTCTTTCTCCTACTGGTTTCTGGAGGGCTTTTCCCAAATCAATAGGATTGACCTCCATCTCTCCTCAATTGGCAGGACTTCCTTCCGTGTCGCCTCTTTGGGCGACTTTAGGCCCATTTAGGGTTCCCTGGCAGGCAGAAATCGGCCATAGGGTGTGGAGCCCTGTGATCCCTCGACTTCTGTGCTACCGCATAAAACCCACTATATATTTTTATTAACATCTTTGTGTTCTGTTGATTAATCTTCCAAATTCTATTAATTTACTCATTCAAAGTTCAGTTCCCTTTGAAGAATCTGCCAAAATCAAAATCAAGTCATTTGCAACAGCTCTTAACTCTTAACACAGTGGTTCTCAACCTGTGGGTCGGGACCCCATTTGGGGTCGATCGACCATTTCATGGGGGTCGCCAAGCAAGGCTGTCCGCCATTTTTTTGGACCGCCATTTTTTTCCCCTTTTCCGGCGGGTGCCTTACCTCCCTTGGGCTGGGCCAGCTGGTGGTCGGCCTGCTCCGTCTCTGCCACTTGCCAGCTACGCCTCGGCCGGCGCAGGGGGCAGAACCACACATGCGTGGCGCTCCCGGGCAGGGAAAGTCCTCGACTTACGACCGGTTGGGTAGTCCTCAACTTACGACCGGTTTAGTCCTCGACTTACGACCGGTTTAGTCCTCGACTTACGACTGGTTTAGTCCTCGACTTACGACCAGTTGGGGTCGCGGCATTAAAAAGGTTGAGAACCACTGTCTTAACAGCTCTTGACTTTTCTTCATCTTTTCACTGGTGACCCACTAATCTTGTCTCACATCTCTATTTAATATTTCAAGGATTAAAAGAGGCATTTCAAGGACTAAACTCACATGGTTTAGCTAAATCTTCATTAACGATGATTTGTGCTATCTGCAAAATATATATTCTCTCCAAAATTCATATCTTCCAAAACCTTCAACAAACAAAGTTCAGTTCAAATGATCAAAAGCCTTCTTGGCATCTAAAAAGAGCAATGCGGCTTGTTTTTTATTATGTTGTTTAAATATACCAAAATGTCCAATGCAGTTCTTTTTTATTATTATTATTATTATTTATTTTTTATTTTTTAAACCAACAAAACAAAACAAAACATAACACACATACACACACAGTATATACTCCTCCCTTTTTTAACAGCGATTTCGTAACAGTAATCTTCTATTATTTACATTTTCCCCCCTTATTCTTCTTTAGAATATTTGTCCTTGTTGCCCCGTTGTTTCTTATTTGCATTTTTCTTCCTTCATACATTATTATACACACATTTTCCACTTTTAACCTTTCCACATTTATTCTCTATTATTTCTAGTCTCCAACCAATCATACCACTTGTTCCATATTAGATAGTATTCTGTGTCTTCCTTTTCTTTTAT
>NW_015418155.1:0-1544 GCF_001527695.2 Protobothrops mucrosquamatus | reverse complement strand
TGAGGACCACCTGTAATGTTATCATGCAATCATTCATTTGGGGAATAAGATAAAATTAATGGGAAGGAAATAAGGACATTTGTGCTGTGAAATTTCACAGAATTTGATTTCTCAAGTCTTTCTCCATGTTTCCTATGACTGCAAAGCAACAAGGATGTGTCCTAAGGCTGCAAAGCAACAAGGGTGTGTCATAATTGCCTGTGGCTACCCCTCAACACCTTTCTTGATGCTAACAAATGCTTCTTTACAAATCTCAAAGGGACCAGCCCAATTCAAGTTTCTAGTCTTACATGTTCCTTTTCACTTTCACTGCTATTTCACCAAATCTCCTGGAGAATCTTCCATTCCTTTTGTTTCCTGAACTCAGAAATCCAGATGAAGCTGGTTTGCAACCACAATTTTTGAGTCCCCTCAGAGCTGGGCCTTTTTGTCTTCATTCTTCTTTGTTAAATGTCTATGGAGATTCTCAGTCATCCACATCATGGTTGTCCCAAAGGTGCTTTTTCCAAAAGGAAACTGGACTTTCATGGATTTTTTCTATGAAAATGTTTCTTTTCTCATGCAAGAAACTTCTTCAGTTCTAACTAACTGGTGGGGAATGGAAGGATTTATATTCTATGCCGTGATCTGGTTGTTCATACTCTTGAGCGTCATTGAGGCCACTTGGGGGTTTATCTATATCCTCAGAGTCACCAGAATTAGAGTGCAAATGGGTGTGGAACCTTCTTGGGATTGCTGAAAGGACTGTATTGTAAAGAAGGAGATATCCCTCCCCCTCTGTTGCAAACCTGCACAAGAATCATTTCACAAGTTCATGGCACAACACAGGAGAACAAACTCATCAGGACAGGATTCCGCAATCCACCTGCACCTAAAAGACAAAGGTCACTCTTTTAAAGACAGCAAAATCTACATTCTGCACAGAGAGACCACTGGTTTTGAAAGAGATGCCAAATTAAAACTGAATAGCCTTCCCCCACAGGATTGTCTCTGTTGCACAGGAGGTAGAAGTTCTTCATGTATCTATCGATGGCCGATTTGTCACAGTGCCAGGCTTCCAGGAATTCTCTAGAAATTTTGCACCTGGCTTGGTCTACGATGGTCACAGTAATAATAATAATAATAATAATAATAATAATAATAATAATAATAATAATAATAATAATAATAATAATAATAATAATAATAATAATAATAATAATAATAATAATAATAATAATATTTTCCAAAGCGCCTGAAGGCAGGACAAGGAGCAACGGGTGGAAGCTAACCAAAGAGAGAAGCAACCAAGAACTAAGGAGAAACTTCCTGACAGTTAGAACAATTAACCAGTGGAACAATCTGCCTCCAGAAGCGGTGAATGCACCAACACTGGAAGTTTTTAAGAAGAAACTGGACAGCCATTTGTCCAAAATGGTATAGGGTTTCCTGTCTGAGCAGGGGGTTAGACTAAATGACCTCCAAGGTCCCTTCCAACTTTATCATTATTATTATTATTATTATTATTATTATTATTATTATTATTATTATTATTATTATTATTA
>NW_015418154.1:0-1544 GCF_001527695.2 Protobothrops mucrosquamatus | reverse complement strand
TTGCCCTCCAGGTTAATTGGAAGATGTGAATCATGACCCCAAAATAGGGGAGGGGAAATGCCTGGAATGTTATGTGCAAAGGAAGGGAAATTCAGATCTTGGCATTCTCCATGCCGTGCTGACACTCCTTTTACACTAATAAAGGCTTTTTAGGTTAAACCATGCCTGAAAGTTCTTTGAAGTGTTTCATTAGTCAGACACATGACATCTGGTGCTTTCCACCAATGCAAGCTTCCAAAGATTTCTGTCAAGTCAGAATGTATCCATGATTGACCATAGACAAATCGCTTCTATATCTAGAAACGTCAGTCTATGGGGGGGGTGTCAACTGGCCAAACCCCTCCCCTTGTGGTTAAATGCATGCATGCATGCATTTGTGTTGGAAGTGCTGAGGCGCTTTTGGGGTGAAAGGATTAGCCAATGATCTCACCATTGCCCAGGGGACGATCGGTTGCGGGCTCCTTTCATGTCCCCATTGTTGTTGTTAGTTGCGAAGTCGTGTCTGACCCATCGCGACCCCATGGACGACGTTCCTCCAGGCCTTCCTGTCCTCTACCATCTTCTGGAGTCCATTTAAGCTCACGCCTGCTGCTTCAGTGACTCCATCCAGCCACCTCCTTCTCTGTCGTCCCCTTCTTCTATTGCCCTCCATCTTTCCCGGCATTAGGCTCTTCTCCAGTGAGTCCTTCCTTCTCATTAGACGGCCAAAGTACTTGAGTTTCAACTTCAGGATCTGGCCTTCTAAAGAGCAGTCAGGGTTGATCTCCTCTAGGACTGACCAGTTTGATCGCCTTGCAGTCCAAATGTCCCCATTAATTGCCCATCAAAGTGGTACCTATTTATCTACTTGAATTTGCACGTTTTCAAACTGCTAGGAGTGCAGGAGCTGGAGCGAATGATGGGAGCTCACCCAATCACACAGCAGCACCCGAGGTCTCGAACACAGGTTTGGTGATTGTCAACCCCGAGTTCTAACAATGTGAGCCACCGCGCTGCTGCAGTTGAATAGCAACGGAAGAGTTTTCTGGAAGTACATTATCTCATTAGAAGACCTTTCCTAAGCAGCAGTCTAGCTAAGGGGAAGAAGGGAATGTATCTAAACCTGTGGGATCCTTGGTGCTCTCTGAACTTGATTATTTGCTTACAGATGTTTCATTACCAAACTAGGTAACTTCATCAGCGCAAAACCCCCAAACTCAGAGAACACCACTGTCAGCTACAAATATTCTCTTCTGTCCGTATCTAAACCTTCTTCCAAGTTGTGGGGTCAAATCTTCTAGGGTGCAGGAAGATGACTTATCCACCCAGACTTGTAGGGACAGTAACTAGATAAACTGGCGTCTACTCCAGTTTCTTTCAAAGTTACTCTTCCTTGAAGGCCTAATTGCCTTCTTAATTCCTTGGATCACTCTTCGTCTTTTGTGGCCTCTGTTTTTTTTTTCCTTTAAGCCAAACACCCAACTATGTTTTCCTTTGCTGTGGAGTGTGGTAAACCCATAAATAACATTTTAAACATTTACATTTGGTCCCAGTTTGTGTTGGTG